>NC_142351.1:67670473-67956718 GCF_059441175.1 Urocampus carinirostris
CTGCAGCGCTACCGACTGGGGTAGTGTGAGGAGGGTAACGAGGACAGCGGAGAAAATAATCGGGACTACACTTCCCTCCATTCAGGACATTGGCCAGAAGCGCTGCTTATCCCATGCTAAGAACATTACCGGGGACCCCTCTCACCCCCATCATGGACTATTCACTCTGCTAGCCTCTGGGAAGAGGTACTGCAGTGTGCGGTGCAGGACCACCAGGCTCCGCAATAGTCTAGTCCCCCTGGCCATTAGACTGTTAAATGGTCAATCTAACATATAGTTAACTTAAATCTAAACGGCTGCTAATTTGACTTTTGCACTAGTGGCAGTTTTTTTATAGCTTGCCACTCCTTGCACATTTGATCTCTGCACTATTGTTACTTACAGTGTTATTACTTACAGTGTTATTGTTTACAATATAATGGTACTGTGTACCTGACTTGTTAACCTGACTGCCCATCTTGCACATCTGGTTAGCGTCTCTTCTTGCACTATCGGCACTATGGTAAATAACACAATACAGCTTTATTTATATCTGTACACTGAAGGACACTGAGGGAAACTGTGGGAGTCAGATCCATCGACATTTCGTTCTGTATACACGTGTACTAGAATGACAATAAAGTAGATCTGAATCTGAATCTGAATATATGTATGTATGTATGTATGTATGTGTATATATATATCTATGTATGTATGTATGTATGTGTATATATATGTATGTATGTATGTATGTGTATATATATGTATGTATGTATGTATGTACAGGGATCAGAATTTTCCGCGGATCCGCGGATTTCCGCTGTTTTTGAACCCCAAAGGTCATTCCCGTAAATCGTCTAAATTCGATGAGAAAATATTTTTTTGGGGGGGGGGAGGTATGATACGTGACTGTTTCATCACCCCAAGTTAGCATTTAGACCATTGGTCGATAGGTTCGCTGATAACCAATCAGCGGAGCTTTTGTTCAGAGCATTGGCTTTCTCAAACATGGCGCTCCTTCCGGTCTTTTCAAACGGTGAAATGAGTGTTTGAAAAAGTAAATATGAAAATACTAAGAAAAGAAGACGAGGCTTTTGTCTCCAAGATTGATAAAGGAATCGAGAATAAATTTAAGTGGTCATGGCTGGAGAAGACTGTCACAGTAAACGTTAAAATCGGCGCAAAGATCGAGGAAGTTACAGAAACTTTGAGCCAGTTCATCGCAAAGTGTGATGTTCCAGGGAAAGCAAAGTGTATACTGTGTCGATCTGATCAATTATGGTACGCGAGGTTGTGTGGCACTGATCGATCATGCTAAAATGAACAAGCACAAAGCAAAAATAGCTTGCCGGCGATCAAATTATGCACTCGGATCCGCATTTAAAATCGGCAGCCACCGGTTCAACATTATTGGCCGTTTCAAATCCTTCAAATACTAGCAGCAGTCAACCACTGGTTCTCCTGTGTGACAGAAAATCCCAATCTGAGGTATTTATAAATCTATTTATTTATGAAATGATTTTATCTTTTGTGTTTATACAATATTTAGAACAGGATAAACAAAATTTAAAATTTGTTATAAACATGATTAAAATAGATTATTTTGTATCATCATGATCATGTTCAATATTACGAATGCTTTTAATGTCAATATATTATTATTTTTTTAATTTATATATATATATATATATATATATATATATATATATATATATATATATATATATATATAATATAATACATGGTTTCTGTTTTGTTGGATTTAATTCATTCTAGTGCAATTTTCACATAGCAAATAAGATAAATGCTGTTGACTTCAGGGGGGCTTCGCCCCCCTGAGCCCCCCACCGGGCTCCGCCCTGGACCCTGGCTATTTCAGCTGAAAATGAAAATCTCCATTCTGATCCCTGTATGTATGTGTATATATATGTATGTATGTATGTATGTGTATATATATGTATGTATGTATGTATGTTTATATATATGTATGTATGTATGTATGTGTATGTATGTATGTGTATATATATGTATGTATGTATGTGTATATATATGTATGTATGTATGTGTATATATATGTATGTATGTATGTGTATATATATGTATGTATGTATGTGTATATATATGTATGTATGTATGTGTATATATATGTATGTATGTATGTGTATATATATGTATGTATGTATGTATGTATGTGTATATATATGTATGTATGTATGTATGTATGTGTATATATATGTATGTATGTATGTATGTATGTGTATATATATGTATGTATGTATGTATGTATGTGTATATATATATGTATGTATGTATGTATGTGTATATATATGTATGTATGTATGTGTATATATATGTATGTATGTATGTGTATATATACTGGACTGTCTCAGAAAATTTGAATATTGTGATAAAGTTTTCTGTAATGCAATTAAAAAAAACAATAATGTCATACATTCTGGATTCATTACACATCAACTATTTCAAGCCTTTTATTATTTGAATATTGCTGATTTTGGCTTACAGCTGAAAAAAACTCAAAAATCCTATCTCAAAATATTAGAATACTTCCTCAGACCAAGTAAAAAAATAATTTTATAACAGCAAAACTAAATCAAACATTTGAAAATGTCCATTGATGCACTTAGTACTTGGTTGGGAATCCTTTTGCACGGATTTCTGCATCAATCCGGCGTGGCATGGAGGCAATCAGCCTGTGGCATTGCTGAGGTGTTATTGATGCCCAGGATGCTTCGATAGCGGCCTTCAGCTCATTTGCATTCGTAGGTCTGGTGTCTTTCATCTTCTTCTTAACTATACCCCACAAATTCTCGATGGGGTTCAGGTCAGGGGAATTAGCAGGCCAATTAAGGACAGTGATGCCATGGTCAGTGCACCAGTTACTGGTGGTTTTGGCACTGTGGGCAGGTGCCAGATCATGCTGGAAAATGAAATCCTCATCTCCATAGAGCTTTTCAGCAGATGGAAGCATGTAGTGCTCTAAAATCTCTTGGTACACAGTTGCATTTACTCTGGACTTGATGAAACACAGTGGACCAACACCAAATGAAATGCAAAACTTGCTTTCGTCTGAAAAAAGGACTTTGGACCACTCTGCAACTGTCCAGTGCTTCTTCTCCATAGCCCAAGTCAGACGCTTCTTCCGTTGTCTTGAGTTCAGAAGTGGCTTGACCATGGGAATACGGCTATTGTAGCCCATTTCCCAGACACGTCTGTGAACTGTAGCTTTTGATACCTGGACTCCAGCTTCAGCCCACTGTCTTTGAAGCTCCCCCAAATTCTGGAAGCGGCTCTTCTTCACAATTTTGTTAAGGCTGCGGTCATCTCTCTTGGTTGTGCAGCGTTTCCGGCCACATTTTTCCCTTCCAACAGACTTTTTGTGGATATGCTTTGAAACTGCACTCTGTGAACAGCCTGCTCTTTGAGAAATTTATTTTTGTGTCTTACCCTCCTGATGGAGGGTATCAATGATGGTCCTCTGGACAGCAGTCAGATCAGCAGTCTTCCCCATACTTGTGATTTAGTTTACTGAACCAAGCTGAGTGTTTTTAAGGCTCAGGAAACCTCGCAAGGTGTTTCGATTTAATTAGATGATTCAGGTGATTAGTTGAATAGCCTACTTGTATACTTTTTCATGATATTCTAATATTTTGAGATAGGATTTTTGAGTTTTCTTACGCTGTAAGCCAAATTCAGCAATATTAAAATAATAAAAGGCTTGAAATAGTTCAGTTGATGATGTAATGAATCCAGAATGTATGACATTTTTGTTTTTTTAATTGCATTACAGAAAATAAAGAACTTTATCACAATATTCTAATTTTCTGAGACAGTCCAGTATATATATATATATATATATATATATATATATATATATATATATATATATATATATATATATATGGCTGGCGCCATGACAAGGTCCTCGGTGCACTGGCTTACATATATATATATATATATATATATATATATGTATATTTAACCATACTTCCAATAATTAAGCTAGTAACAACATAGTAATAACAAGATTTGTTATGATTTTAGGGATTCATATCTTACTGGGTGTTCTTTACACTAATTGTTAATAAAGAATCTCACCTTGAAAATGGTCGCAGACCCCTGGACTAACATGTTTGGGGTTATTGTCATGTTAACATGGCTTTGGGCTATTGTCATGTTAACATTGTCAGTTTTCAATGGGATTATTTCCTGCATTTAAATGTACCCAATGACATTCTAATGGTTGCCTCTAGGCCCTGTTGACGAATACATGCTACCATTTGAGGAGGAAGCGGGACAGCATCCGTCCTTGGAGGACATGCAAGAGGTCGTCGTGCACAAGAAGCTGCGACCATGCCTTCGAGACTGTTGGCAGAAACACATGGTGAGAGGAATGATAGATTTATGGACATGCTGTACTTTATGTACCTTATTTTCCGTACTATAAGTCGCAGCAGCCAGAAAAGGCATGATTAAGAAGGAAAAACCATAGATAAGTCTCACCGGAGTACAAATCGCACCTGCCCAAAAAAGCATAATTTAGAAGGAAAAAACATAAATAAGTCGCATCGGAGTATATATCACATTTCTGGGGGGGAAATGTATTTTAATAAAACCCAACACTAAAATCATACATGTCATCTCGAAACGCGATTTAAAATGAAACACAGCTGAAACGGGAAGTATATGTTACTACGGCATACAAACATTTCAACATCTCGAAAAAAATGTTCGTATCTACATCGTAAGTCAAATGGTCGTAAGTAGGGGAGCGTCTGTATAAGGAGATAGAGAGGAGACACAACCAAGTGGTGCCCTCACTTTTCTTCAATTTATATATCCAAATCGTAAAGCAGTAGATGTTATTTATCTAAAATGCTACACTTAATGTGTCTTCAGCGTCAATGCTAAAATTTCATTAAATCCTCAACAAATTATAACAAGAGAATGCCATTTGGTCCATTTTGACAGCAACCACCAATGACATATTTGCAAAAAGAGACGTCTTTGTTGCTATCGGGCTCTATTCTCCAAGACATGATCGCCCTGGCGCTGTCATCTAGAAATATAGGGCGGGGGGCCTCTGTTTTGTAATTGGTCCGGTCCTCTCAGCACGCGAGTCATCTTGGCGCCTGGGTCTGTGCGTACCAGACCTCTGCATGGTCTTGCTCACCAGACATATAAAGGATTCAAATTTTGTTTTTTAAACTTGTTATGGATAACAAAAAATGTGTTACAAAACCCATTGCTTATGCTTCATCTGTGTAATTTCTTGCCTGTAATTGGTTTGTTGCCACTCGTGGATGCCTGTGAGTTACGATTGTGGGAAGTTACTGCATGCTTGTGGGTGTTTTCGAGATTTAAGTCATGTTTATCTGTATGGCCCTTTATCAAAAGGAGTCTGAAAGGACTGCACAGACCAGAGAAGATTGCAAACTACTGACTATTTTTACACCATCGCCTGATCTAAAACCTACATGAGGGCAAGGAACAACTCAAAACATTGATTCAATTTGAATTTTGGATTTAATCCAACAGTATGGTAATAAGATTGTGAAGTTTCATTGGATGTAGTCTTAAAAAATCCTAAATTTGAATGGAGAAATCTGGGGCAAACTTTAAATTCTGTCTAAAATGAGCAACATTTTCTGACAGCAGGGTAAGCGTTTTTTGTTTTTTTTGCCATGTTAGCCAGAACGAACATATGAGGCCCTATATTGAAATTATTTCTGGTTCCTTCAGGGCCTGGCCATGCTCTGCGAGACCATCGAGGATTGCTGGGACCACGAAGCGGAGGCCCGACTTTCGGCCGGCTGCGTGGAGGAACGCATTGGGCAAATGCAACGACAAGCTCCACTCATCGGGCCTGAGGAGATAGTCACTATGGTCACTATGGTAACCAATGTGGACCTCCCACTCAAGGAGTCCAGCTTATGATTCGTCAAGACACAAAGGACGAGGTTTTTTTTTCTCTCTTCTGTTTTTTTCTCGTTTGCATTTTTATCAACAATCGGACGCTCAAGGACACAACGGGCGTGTCAATCTCACTACATCAAACGATTTAACCGAACAAGACTGACAGAGTCAGACAACTGACGGGATCTTGTATGGTGAGGAAAGACCTTTTCAGTTTCGCATTTAAGAAAAAAAAAAGAAAAAATACGGGCATGTGGATCGCAATACCTTTAAGAGGGACTGAACCTGCCGTATGTCAAGATAAATATCTAAATCAGGGGTGTCCAAAGTTTTCAGAAAGCTGGCCAGATTTGGTGAAATCACCCTCCGAGAAAAGTTTGCAGTGCTTGTAAATCAGCGTTGCTACATCGTAGCTCGCTTTTGTAGCATTTTTATTTGACTCACAGGGTCTCGTGACGAAACGCTGCTGTGTTGTTGAAAAAGCTCCCATTCGTTTCACCTTTTCACGGCGTTTGTTTCTAGTTAGCTTTTGTAGTCAGCATGTTTGATCTGGCAGTACCTCTTGATATTATATTCTTTGGAAACAGCCACATTCTTTGGCCAATTAGGCAGACGCAGTTGTTTTGAATTTCAGCGAAAAAATATTCCAATTTCACTTGTCCTTGAAGTGTCGGCCCTCACAATCAACTTTCCTTTTTATATTTACAATCATGTTGGAAATGGGGTGGGCTGAAATTCTCACCGAAAGCCAAGGTCAATTTACCAAAAGGCTACTGCCATCATCTGGTGAGATCTGATTGTTGTTTTTTTTTTCTACAAATTTGATTTATATTGCAGTAAATATTACTGGCAGGCCACATATGCTTAACCTTATGGCAGTAAATATTTTATGAGGGGGCATAATTGGCCCCTGGGCTGAACTTTGGACATGCCTGGTATAATTAAAAAGATACACCCGTGCAAATCCAGATATTTGTAAGTATGAAGTCCTTAAAAATGCTTACATTTTAAGACTGTTGCAAACACTAATAAAATGTGGCACAGAAACTCAATTTCATTTTCTAAGCCCCATTCAGCGAATTAAAGCTGCTGGTTTAGTTTTTGGCTTAGGATTTGTGAAGTTTTCTGGTTGTTTTTCCCCACAGGTAGCACTTAGTGACATCAAACAACAAGGTTATTGATTGAATCACATAGATTTATTTATTTTTTTGTATTGGAAATAATTTGCCATATAGATAAATAAACACTTAAATCATCTTATACCTTAGTATATGAGACCAATGCAATCTATTCCTTCATGCATGCAATTTGTCATTTACTTCAGTATTTATTTAAGAAGATTGGTTTAGGCCGCTTAGCGTCGGCGGTGCCCAGGAATGACAGTATCAGATTTGGCAGCCACAGGGCGTTAAGAGAACCCACTGAAGCAGACCACATGGAAGAAGATGTTTTTTTATTTTGTTGGTATTCTTTGAGATTCCTTGACACAAATCTAGCTAAATATTTAGAGCCCTTAAGTGCAACTGTTTAAATTTCACGAAAATCGCTTCCGCCGTTTTGGAGATTATAAGTCACATACAAACAAACGCATTTGAAAAGTCGTTTGGATAGAAGTTTAAATAGATTTAGATAGATGCATTTTGTCGTGTCCTTATTGAGTTTTTACCTGCTCTCATATAGGTTTCAGATCAGGGGATGTTGTAATGGTGGAAGCCCTTTGAGACTTGTTATTAAGTGCTATACAATTAAACAGGACTTGATTATTTCATCAAACCAAAATGGTATTCAAATAAGGAAGCGGACCAGTTCACCTATCGGTTGATCTGTGATTAACAAATCGTCTGTTGTTGCAGAGATTTCTGCACTTGTTGAATAACCAAACGCCCCCTTCATTTGAAAAGCACTTTGTTGTTAAAGGAAAGAACGTGAAAAAAATAAATGATAAAGTACACAACAAAATAAATACCAAAATAAGTAAATGACAAAATGCAAAAATACATGAAGACATTGTATTCATATAATTTATTTAAATATTAAAGTGTTTTATTTATGTGTTCATTTATGGACATGGCATATATTTGTAGCCATTGATAAATATATACATTTATGAATGCATATGGCAGGATTGGTCTTTTATATTGGTCCTTTTCTGTTTTCTCGTGTTTTCCATGTTTTTTTGTTTTTGTTTTTTTTTTAGGTATTGACTAACATTCTGCCAACATGCAACAGCTTTGTGAATGTTTCTAGTGTAATGCTGCTGTACATAGTGTAAGATGAACCCAGTTGATCAGTTTTATTTTGCTGGGGTGAACGAAAATTGTCTCCCTCCTTTTTTCAAGCATTAGGATGATAAAATGTAACCATAGACCTCCTTCAACCAGGTATACCTCAGTTTATATGGACACATACAACAAGTCTCTCCTACTTCCCAGTTTCTGCCCAGTTTGACGAGCATCAACCCACATTAGTGCTAATGGCTTACCAGCAAGCGTTCAATTTCTTTTTTTCCCTAGATATTATTGTTATTTCATCATTTTTATTCTGAATTTCTTCTTTGATTTGGACAGGGGGTCTTTTTTTTAATTTACGGAGGATAAAAAATTACTAAAGACTAGGGCAAAAAATGTCATGGCACACTGTTTGTTGAAAATGTTTTACAATTGATTACCGGAACCATTTTTTTTTTTAACTTAAGTTTCAAAGTCACCTAAAACTGGAGTATTATTTTGTCTTTATTTCTTTTGGGTTCAGGATTTAAATGTAATTTGGGATTTTATTATAGTTTACCCTGCTTTCCATGTTTCACAACATTATTACCTTGTTTTTCTAGAAAACCACAAACTTAATATGAGGGGGAAAAATATCTGCTAGGGGAAAATCAACGAGTTTATAGTATAATAAGACAGAATTTATTTTGAACAACATTGTAAGTTAATAACAAAAACTAACAATTATTTATAATTATAACAATCAACTGGTCTGCAGGCTGAGGTTTTATTCATATCTGTCCATGTTTACTTGCCCACTCTGCTTGTTCACCGCTGTCTGAGGCCCTCAGGTCAGCAATTTCTTATCTAAATCGAAGAAGACCAACAATATATATATTATAATAAGACTCTGTTATAACATGTTGTTCAAAATAAAATTAAAGGTATTTATTAATAAGAAAAGTACGTCTGACTGACTATTAATGCGACTTTTGGTGTTACATGGTTTTGCTGATGGCTTTGTAGTATGGTTGATAGGTGGTGAGGTTCAGCTTCATGCAGGCGTTTAGGCTTCCATCTTTTAAACGTGATCGCAGGTTGGTTTTGATGTGTTTGAGGTGTGAGAACGACTGTTCGCATGCATACGTAGATCCAAACATGGTCAATACAGCAAGACTCACACGCTGCAGTGTTTTGTACGTGACGGGAAGCGCGTTCCAGGTTTTGACAATCAGCTGGTCCGCGCGCTGAAGTCTGTCCATGTCTGTCCATTTGTGTTTGCCTGCCAGCTCTGCTTGTTCTCGTGCAAGGCTTTCCAAATCTTCATTCAGTGACTAACTTTATTAACCCACGTGTCTGTGGCCTTCAGGTCAGCAACTTCTACTTCAAAATCTCTGACAGAGACATTGGGGATGAAACTCAGGTTTACTTTGTCCAAATCACACTCGTGCGGATTAGTGATGAATTGAAAAAGACTAGTGTGCTCACGAAAGTCCCCAAAGCGTGCTTTGAATGACGTCAGGAGAGAAGATGTGAAAACTGCGAGCTGATGGAGATCAAAATGTTCAGGGGAGTCACTTGCTGTGCACTCATCTTTAAATACTTTCAGTTTTTCAAAGTGTAGTAAACGACCAGTCTCAATATCCGCAGTAAAGATTTCCAGCTTGTTTTGAAATGCAAAGACTGCCTGTTGAAGGGATAAGACTGTATTTCCAATGCCTTGCATTTTCACATTGAGATGGTTCAGATGTCCAGTCATGTCCACAAGATAATAAAACTTGAGCCACTCAGTGTCCGCTAGCTGGGGATACTCAATGCCTTTCATTTGAAGAAAAGTCCGTATTTCGCTCAGGCAAGCTGCAAAACGGCTAAGCACCTTCCCTCTTGACAGCCAACGCACATTACTGTGCAAAACAAGACCGGGATAATTATCCTCCACTTCATCCAACAGTGCTTTAAACTCGCGATCATTTAAAGCTCGGGCAACAATAAAGTTGACCACCCGAATGACCAGTGGCATCACGTCATCAAGCTGCTTGTCACACATTTGCGCACAAAGTGCCTCCTGATGTAGAATACAGTGGAAGCTGAGGATGGGTCTGTTCTCCTGCTCACGAAGCAGCGCTACAAATCCTCTGTTTTTCCCCACCATGCACGGAGCACCATCGATACACACAGAAATAAGTTTATCCATTGGTAGATTCTTTTCATTTGCAAACTCCATGAAAGACTTGAATAAATCCTCTCTTCTGTCCCTTTTAGTGGCAAAACGGCAAGACTTTCCTCACGCAGCGAGTCACCGTCAACATAGCGTGCAATAATACTGAACTGGGATAAATGACTGACATCTGTTGATTCATCCAAAGCGAGGGAAAAAAACTCCACTGCATTTATGTCATTCACTTGTTTTTTCTCCACTTGATTCGACATCATGATGGCACGATCGTGCACAGTTCTTGCTGAAAGAGGCATATCTTTTATCCGTTTGATTATTTTATCTTTATCCTTAAAGTCGTCAAAAAGCTTGTTGGCCACATCAAGCATGAATGATTTGGCATGATCGCCATCTGTAAATGGCTTCCCGCTCCTCACAATTGCTAAAGAACCAGCAAAGCTAGCAGAGTTAAAATCACCTTGTTTGGCCCATACACGGAGCTGCTGCTGACTAGCCTGGACTGTGGAAAGTAGTTCTTGAAAGGCCTGCTTTCTGTTGTCTCCCACTGGATATTTCTCTGAAAATGTGGCATGGCGTGTGTCGAAGTGTCTCTTTATATTTGACCGTTTCATCGAGGACATTTTATCATTGCATATAAGACACACTGCACAACCTGCTCTCTCAATAAAGGCAAATTGCTCTGTCCATTCCTGCTGAAACGTACGGTAATCTTCATCTTTTTTCCTTTTCGTCATCTTCTTGATTAGAAGGGTTCACTCTGCATAAAAAAGCTAACCAAAATGACTTGTGCAGATTGTTGTAAATTATCAATTAAAATTAGACTTTCCGGGTAGCGGACCCTCCCGCTCACCGGAGAACAGATTGGCTCTTAGCTGCGTGCCTGAACGAAAAGTTGCAGGTGAAAATATATATAAAGTAACATGTGTGTATTTATTTTTTTTTTTTGACATGTTTTTTTCTTACTTTATCATTATTATTATTTATTCTGATAAAGTAACATTATTAGTAAAATTATTGATTGATTTGTTTCGTTCAGAAATTTTCAGAGAGCCAGATGCCGTCATCAAAAGAGCCATATATGGCTCCCGAGCCATAGGTTCCCGACCCCTGTTTTACAGCATGCGTGTCAACCTCACAAGTTAGCTGAGCTGCCACAAATAATTGTGTGATATAATAATCTGGCCCGTGAAATAATTTTATATTCATTATAGCTCATGTACTATAGGTCTACAACATCTACCACAATGGCTCGGCTCTATGAAACGATCATAATTCTCAAACTACAGATCTCACGATGCAGCGCTTCTGCTGTCGCCACAATACTTTCCGAAATTGTTCCTGCATCTATTGAGTTAGCTGTATCCTGACGAGCAGGTCCACTTTAAAAACTATCTACTCAAACAACTAGTCAGCCAGTTAAAAAACAAGAATGACAAGTGCATTAATAGAAGTTCTGACACTAAAGACCCACTATCACAATGTGAGGAAAGGCCAAACTGAAAAGGGAGGATAACGTTTCTGTAGATTACGCGGATGCTAAACCCTTACAATGTCAGAGCAAAAAAGTTATTTGTAAAACAGAGCTTTTCAAAACCGAGAGGCTGAATATTTATTCACTGACATAGCAGGTAAACATGTGTGTCTTTTTTGTGGAGCTATAATGTGGGCGTAATTAAGGAATTAAGGAAATGAAGAACAGCACTACATGACAAAACTTAATCGTAAACTGAAAATCCTGAATGCAGAGCAGAAGATACAGAAAGTTGAAAAGTTTAAGAAGAATATGATAACCCAGCATTTGTTTTTCACCAAAGCAAAAATCCCAAAGTGAAAAGCACAATTTTTTTTCCCATTTTTTTTCATACATCGAATTTGTATAGTTTTAAAAGTTTTTTTTTTTAATGTAGAACAAAGTTTTTTTTTAAACTTATTATTCTGGTTTTAAATTCATATATATATATATATATATATATATATATATATATATATATATATATATATTTATGTAAGAAAAAAGTCAAGTTTTAGTGTATCCAATATAATTTATGCTGTTCGGCTCGCGACCAAATGTGTGGTTTGAGTTTTGTCCATCTGTTTAATTAAGTTTGATTCCCCTGTTTTACAGCAAAAGAAAAACATAGAACTAGTTCCATGGATTATTTGTTTGTTTTATTTGGTTTTCATGGGACTATGTGCCTCGGCTCAAAAAATGTTGAAAAACACTGATTGAGCCGATTGATGAGAACAACGACTCCCTGGTTTGTATTTCAGTTTAAGTTCATTTTTTAGGGAAAGAAAGAAAAACAATCGCATTCTGAGATTGCTCAGATCTCTTTTCATTACTCTTTATGGTATTGGCTGTGTGTTTTTACGCCTCAGGAATCTTTGCTGGCCATCCTTGCCACTGCCGTCAGCTTTTGTGGTTTCTCCTTACTTCGGGTTACGGCGTGTTTCAGAACAGATACCTGTAGTTGACCGATGATGCTTTTTGGACCCACAAAGGTTATATATCATCTCAAAGTCACCTAAAGAGTCAGAACGGTGCATTGGAGGGTTATAGTTATGACATCATCGAATCTTGTTCAAAAGTCAAAAGTTTTCTTTTTTAATTATTTTTTTCTTTTCCCATTTCTCTTCTTTTTAAAAGTAATAAGGTGAATTTTGGTCTTTTGGAGTATCCATATTTTGTCATCTGTTGTGTTTTTAGCACTGTTTTTGGTGGCACCACAAATTACAGCGACATCTAGTGGGAAAAAAATACACACTGTCACTTTCATATCAAAGTTAGGGCCTCAAACCTATCCTGGGGGCCGCAATTGGTCTCCAGGTTGCAAATTTGAGACCCCTGTTCTATCATAAAAAATTTCAAAAAATCCAAGTGTTTGACAATAAACAGAAATATATGCAAATATGTTATACGTATATATATCTCTAAGATTTCGTTACTACCTTTTCCAAAGATCATAATGTTTATCAATTTACAAAAAAAGGAACCTACATTTCATTTTATGTGTAGCAGTTTTGATACATTTGGTTTTAATGAACTGGTTGCCGACTCATAAAGATGGAAACACGCTAGACTTGCTTCTGAATAGAGGAGTTTCAACCTCAAACGTGACGGTGTTACCGTGTGCTGCCGTTATTTTTGATCATTAGTTACATTTGAGGTGCTGGCTAAATGTATTAAAATACGGAAGGATTTAGCGGACACAATATAAGCACTGGCATAGTTTCTGAGCTCTCTGATCTTCTTTCAGGAGTAGTTGCGTCTCTATTGACTCACTCATGAATGAGTTTAATGCTACCCGGGATAGTGTCCTGGATTCAGTAGCGCCCATACGGCTTAAATCAGGACCTAAAAGACGCACGCCTTAGTTTACTGATAAACTAGATCGCTTAAACAAGAATGCAGGAAATCTGAAAGAAAATTGTGCGCTACGAAGCTTGATGTTTTCCGTCAAACTTGGTGTGACAACTTGTTCAAGTATAAAGAAGCTCTTGCCTCTGCAAAATCAGCCTATGTTTCGAAGGTGATTGTGGCACAAAAGAACAACCCCAAAATCCTTTTGACTTCATGGTGTTCTTTAATAAGAAGATTCAACACATACGGGAAGAATACATCACATATTAAAGGGCTGAAATCTAAGATGCGCGACACGGTGGCTGTCCAGGAAATTTTCCCCAAATTAGTGATCTGTCACTCGATAATCTTAAACAGGTGGTGAATACGGCCAAGCCGACTACTTGCCTGTTTGACCCGTTTCCGGGTTCGCTGTTTAAAGGTCTTTTTGGGGTCCTTGGACCTTCAGTTATAAATATTATAAACATATCACTCTCCTCAGGTGTAGTTCCAGCGGCATTTAAGGCCGCTGTTATTAAACCTACACTGAAATGACCCAACCTTGATCCAGAAAGCTTATGTAATTATACACCTTTGTTAAACCAACCGTTTCTTTATAAAGTACTTGAAAAAGTTGTGGCACAGCAGCTAAATGATTGTATATCTGAGAACACTCAAAAAGAATCAATGCAATCAGGATTCAGGGCTAACCACTCTTCTTAGACAGCCCTGATTAAGGTAACCAATGATCTTCTACTGGCAATGGACTCCGGCGCTTCATCACTCTTGCTGCTGCTGGACCTCAGTGCTGTTTTTGAAAATGTAGACCATAATATCTTACTAGAACGGTTGGAAAAATTGATTGGTCTCTCAGGAACCGTCCTGTTATGGTTCAGATCCTACCTCTCAGATAGAACGCATTGTGTTAAATATGGTGAAATGACATCTGAGCCCTTTAGTGTTACCTGTGGTGTTCCACAGGGTCCAGTACTTAGCCCCCTTCTTTTCAGCATTTACATGCTTCCATTGGTTGATATTATTCGCAAGTATAAAATCAGTTTCCATTTTTACGTAGATGACACTCAAATATATATTCCGTTGGAGGAATCTGCCACACTAAATTGTGGAAATTTGGAGGCCTGCCTCACTGAGATAAGAGTGGATGTCACTCAACTTCTTGCGCCTTAACTCTGAAAAGACCAAAATGTTAGTTATTGGTCCATCTAAATGCCGTAACTTGTTCTCAAAAACTGCTCTGAACATTGACAAATGTAATATCACCCAGAGTGACTCAGTTAAAAATGTAGGTGTCATATTTGACCCCGATCTGCCTGTCCTTTCAAACACACATTAAGAATATTACTAGAACAGCTTTCTTCCATCTTCGCAACATTGATAAAATTCGTCCTATGCTGTCTCAGTCAGATGCAGAGATTATAATTCACGCGTTTGTTACTTCCCATCTCGATTACTGTAGTGCACTTCTCTCCGGTCTCCCGAAGTCCAAACTCAAGAGCCTTCAGCTGGTACAAAATTCTGCACCGAGGCTTTTAACTAATAGTGTTCTCGTTTGCCCGCGTCCCTGCGTCCTAGACGCATTATTTTTACTGGGGACGCATAGTGTCAAATCATCAACGCGTCCCGGGACGCAACTTTTTTGACACAAAATTGTCATTATTACCCGATACTTTTATTTTTAACAAAGATTTACCGCACTCCAAACTTTTCGTCAGGCAGATCCGCCATTGTTGTTTTGGTCTGGTGGTTTGAGTTTTTGTCTGCACGCAGATCTCGGCAAACGAGATCTCGTTGCTTCGAGATTACGTCATTGTTGTGGTGGTTGTCGGCGAGGGAAGGTTAAGGAGGCATAGCTGTCAACCTGTACGTTTTTGCCGTACAAAGCACGTTTATTATGGATTTTAAGACGTGTATGAAGTACAAGAAAACGCAAATTTGTCAATCACGGGTACTATCCGGTATACACCGACTATCACGAAAACGACAAATCAATCAAGTCAAAAGAGTTCTAGTTGTGTTGTAAAAGTTCGTCTCTTTTTCGGGAACCAGCTTTTTCGGCTCAACTCATCAAAGAGAGCCGGTTCTCAAACGGCTCACTTGCTTTGTTCAGATTCAGATCTACTTTATTGTCATTCTAGTACACGTGTATACAGAACGAAATGTCGATACATCTGACCCGCACAGTTTCCTTGAATGTACAGATATAAATAAAATGTTGTATTGAGTTGGAGTATTGTTGCATTATATTACGAATTATTATGTTGTATAAAGAAGTTAAGAAAAAAAGGATGTATAAAAGGAGAAAATGAAAAAAGACAGGTTTGAGGTTATCCCTTTAAATCAGTATATTACCAACTATAATTTAATGCAGAAAATGAATTAATAATTTGAATAAGAAAATGTATTATACTACTTAATTATATTTGCATATATTTTTTCCTTCTACAGTGAACGTCCAACTTACTTCAATTTTGAACTTTTTTCTATAATAAACATTCATGTCGAGCAACTCAGTGTCTCACAACAAAATGTTCATTAACAATATATATGATATAAGGAAAGACATGTACAATATAACATATAAACTACATAAATAAACACGCTTGAAAAAAAATATGGTGTAAGATTTTTTTGTATTTTGTAAGGGAAAATACAGTTTGTAAGGACATGGAGCCGTGGATGTTGACAGGTATGAGTATGCCTTCGAAAAAACAGTATTAGGTGAAAATCAACACAAAATTGGTAATTTCTTCAGTGTCAGTAATAAGTCTAAACATAATGCATAAAGTGATAACAATGGCAATAATTCTGGCACGTCAAAACGGCAGAGAAATTCTTAGGAAGATCGCGGAGACAAGGAAAACACGTGTGTTGAAGCGAACGATTCAACAAAAGAAATTAAACAAAAGAATATAAATTAATATAATTATTTCAGCAATATTATTTTGTATAATGTAAAATATTGTTGTCAAGTGAAGAATTTTGAAGTGATAACTAATTTGTATTACCAATAAACAGTGATGATTAAAACTGAATGAAAATATAGATTTTTATTACATATTTGTCGCCGATTTACAATTTCAACCTCGATAACACAAAATTTTGGGGACCCATAGGTCTCTGTTGGGACCCATAGATTTTTGAGCATGCGGGTCCCCGTGACCCATCACTTTTCAGAGGTAAAATGAGCACTGAACTAAGAAAAGAAAGTTTGATCACACTACCCCAATTTTGGCTAACCTGCATTGACAGGGAGTTAGCTTAAGATGTGATTTTAAGGTTCTGTTGGTATTACACAAAATCATGCATGGACTTGCTCCCTCATATCTTTCAGATTTAATTCCCCCCTATGTTTTGGCCGGAGCCTTCGCTCTGAAAATGCTGGTCTACTAGTGATCCCAAGAGCCAAGAAGTGATCCGCAGCTTCGAGAGCGTTCTCCATAGGGGCTCCGGTGCTGTGGAATGCTCTTCCCCCTGAGATTCGATCTGCAACCTCAGTGGAAATGTTTAAATCTAAGCTTGAAACACACTTCTACTCTATAGCATATAAACAATCTATATTTTATGTTGATAATATGTGTATTATTTTCCCTCATGTAGGTTTTAGATGAGGGGATAGTGTCATAATAGTCTGTAATAATAGTTTGCAATAGTCTTTGATCTGTGCAGCCTTTTGAGACTCTTTGTGATTAAGGGCTATACAAATAAACATGACTTGACATAACCCTGACTTTTTATCCATAAAAATGTATATCCTAAATGTAAACCCATTTTTCAAAATGTTGTCAATATATTAGTTTATTTTGGTTTAATCTTAAAATATGATAAACATTCACAATATGGAAATTATATATAATATGCTTATTAATTTGCCTATTTTGTAGAATTAAACATGTCATTATTATTTTTCTTTTTCTTTAAGTTTTTTTGCCTTATTTTCAGATTTTTTTTTCTTTCTCTGTACTTTTGCAGTGCTTTTTGTTCCTTTGAAAATTGTTGACTTTGTCTTTTTTCATCATGAAACAAACACAACAGTATAAACTTTTGTGTGTAGTGATACGATGTTCAATAAAAGGGTCTTTGTGCCCTCTGACGTACCAAAGTTGTAATACATTTCTCAGCGTCACAACAGAATTGTGTACACTCGTATTTGCATTGATTTAACGTACAGCGGAACCTCGGTTTTTGAACGCCTCTCAGTTCGAACAAATCGGAGTTCGACCCAAAATTTCTAGAAATTCTTGCTTCGCTGTTCGGTCAAAAATTCGGAGTTCAAACGTCGGTAATGCGTGAGTGCGTACGCTAGAGTGCAATGCTGAGCGGCGTACAGGTGTAGATCGTGTAGATTTCCCCCACCCCTCGTGACCAACAGTTATCACGTGCGCACTTGCCTCTTTGTGCTTTCGCTTTTAATATCGGTGAACGGAGTGTTTTAGCCCCTAACTATGCCTCCGAAGAAGGTCGGTGCAAGCAGGACAGGTGAAAAAAGAAAAGTTGTTCGTACAACTATTGCCTTTAAGATAGACATAATAACTACAGGACTGTCTCAGAAAATTAGAATATTTTGATAAAGTTCTTTATTTTCTGTAATGCAATTAAAAAAACAAAACTGTCATACATTCTGGATTCATTACACATCAACTGAACTATTTCAAGCCTTTTATTATTTTAATATTGCTGAATTTGGCTTACAGCTTAAGAAAACTCAAAAATCCTATCTCAAAATATTAGAATATCATGAAAAAGTATACAAGTAGGCTATTCAACTAATCACCTGAATCATCTAATTAACTCGAAACACCTTGCGAGGGTTTCCTGAGCCTTAAAAACACTCAGCTTGGTTCAGTAAACTAAATCACAAGTATGGGGAAGTCTGCTGATCTGACTGCTGTCCAGAGGACCATCATTGATACCCTCCATCAGGAGGGTAAGACACAAAAATAAATTTCTCAAAGAGCAGGCTGTTCACAGAGTGCAGTTTCAAAGCATATCCACAAAAAGTCTGTTGGAAGGGAAAAATGTGGCCGGAAACGCTGCACAACCAAGAGAGATGACCGCAGCCTTAACAAAATTGTGAAGAAGAGCCGCTTCCAGAATTTGGGGGAGCTTCAAAGACAGTGGGCTGAAGCTGGAGTCCAGGTATCAAAAGCCACAGTTCACAGACGTGTCCGGGAAATGGGCTACAATAGCCGTATTCCCATGGTCAAGCCACTTCTGAACTCAAGACAACGGAAGAAGCATCTGACTTGGGCTAAGGATAAGAAGCACTGGACAGTTGCAGAGTGGTCCAAAGTCCTTTTTTCAGACGAAAGCAAGTTTTGCATTTCATTTGGAAGTCAAGGCGCCAGAGTCTGGAGAAAGGCTGGAGAGGAGCAAAATCCAAGTTGCTTGAAATCCAGTGTGAAGTTCCCACAGTCACCAATGGTTTGGGGAGCCATGTCAGCTGCTGGTGTTGGTCCACTGTGTTTCATCAAGTCCAGAGTAAATGCAACTGTGTACCAAGAGATTTTAGAGCACTACATGCTTCCATCTGCTGAAAAGCTCTATGGAGATGAGGATTTCATTTTCCAGCATGATCTGGCACCTGCCCACAGTGCCAAAACCACCAGTAACTGGTGCACTGACCATGACATCACTGTCCTTGATTGGCCTGCTAATTCCCCTGACCTGAACCCCATCGAGAAATTGTGGGGTATAGTTAGGAAGAAGATGAAAGACACCAGACCTACAAATGCAAATGAGCTGAAGGCCGCTATCGAAGCCTCCTGGGCATCAATAACACCTCAGCAATGCCACAGGCTGATTGCCTCCATGCCACGCCGGATTGATGCAGTAATCTGTGCAAAAGGATTCCCAACTAAGTACTGAGTGCATCAATGGACATTTTCAAATGTTTGATTTAGTTTTGCTGTTATAAAATTATTTTTTTACTTGGTCTGAGGAAGTATTCTAATATTTTGAGATAGGATTTTTGAGTTTTTTTCAGCTGTAAGCCAAAATCAGCAATATTCAAATAATAAAAGGCTTGAAATAGTTCAGTTGATGTGTAATGAATCCAGAATGTATGACATTATTGTTTTTTTTAATTGCATTACAGAAAATGAAGAACTTTATCACAATATTCAAATTTTCTGAGACAGTCCTGTAAATATGAAAGAGGTGTGCGAGTTTCCGATCTTGCTAGGGAATACAGCATGCGCTTTCTGCTGACCACCACAAAGGTAAGAAATCCTATTCATAATTCTTTTCTTTATCTTTTTTTTTTTTTTACACGTTTGTGTTAGCGTAATCTTTCGTACGGAAGATTATGATAACGAGAATGTTAGCATGGGTTAGCTTTATGTTTATGTCGAACATTCAGGTAAACATTCAGGGTGTTGGAACTGAGCCCAAAATTCAGGGTGTTGGAACGGAGCCCCCTTTCCAATGAAGCGCTAGCCACTTGTGGTGCTAAATGACTTGTAAACGACCTGATTTTTTCATTTTTACATGTTCATGTTAGCGTAATCTTTCGTACGGCAAAAACGTACAGGTTGACAGCTATGCCTCCTTAACCTTCCCTCGCCGACAACCACCACAACAATGACGTAATCTCGAAGCGATTAGCCTGGGTTAGCTTATGTTTACGTTAAACATTCATGGTAAACATTCAGGGTGTTGGAACGGATTAAAACGATTTACATTATTTCTATTGGGAAAAATGATTTCGGTTATTGAACAAATCAGTTCTGGAACGGATTATGGTCGAGAACCGAGGTTCCACTGTATTTTTATCTAAATCTATCTTTCTACCCTGTTCATATCCCTCGAGAGGGGTGACCGATAGCAAGACAAACACATACACAGGAACAAAGAAAAGGAAAAAGTAGCAAAAAACACAAAAAATTTGACCATGGCCAACTTAAATGTCCAAATACCCAAACAATTAAGCCTCGGCACCGAAGTTCGTCATGCTTTCATCCCTCCAGATCAAGGGTCGGGAACCTTTTTGACTCAAAGAGCCATAAAAGCAAAATATATTTTATTTTGGGAAAGAGCCACAACATATATTATGAGACAAATTTACTAAATTGCTAAACCCGTGCCCCAGACAAAAGCTTAGTCTTCAGTACATTTATTTTTGATGATTTGATAAAAATTATGAAAAGAGAATAAGCTAGGCACGTTAAAATCAATGCAATTAAGTGTGTTGGAATTCATTGTGAAGTTATGGGGTTGTAAAAGTAGTATGTTCCGCCCTAAGAGCGTTTTTATAAAAGTAGTTCATCATTCCAAACCAAATTGGCATGAAACGGTCAACACTATAAAGGTTTATATTTTCAAGGGAACAGAATGTGCCGCAGAAATGCTGAGACAAATTTCAGAAAATATGTTAATAAAATAAAAATAATGATGACATGATAAACTTAACACAAGCACATTAATTAGCTTTTTCACATTGGGATTGTTTACCATATTTAAAGAATTGACAAAAAAATAAAAAATTGACAATTTTGGGTGTACATCTTAGTTATTTTTTGGCAGATGAATTTTTTTGCCACTCATAAAATCAAATGTATTGCTCTTTCTTAATTTTGGTTTTCTATGATATATACAAATGTAATATGATCTTTGGATGAGGTGGGAGGAGAGTATCTTAAATACAGTATTTTCAGGTGTATCGCATACATTTATATGTATTATTGTTAGGTTATTAGAGAAACAATTGGGCTTTTTATATTGTTTTATATTATAGAATATTCTGTTGTCTTGGACTATTTTTTTATCCGTCAAAACTTCAATATTTGATTAGAGGATGAACTTAAAAATGTATTTTTTCCGATTCATTTTACATTAAAATAATCGTTGGTCGTTTCCCTAGATACGGCGACTCCACCTTATCGTTTTTTCCCAGTTTACGACGTCAACAAATTATAAATAACGGTCAATGTCCCATAAAATACTGTTCTGCTGTTGGTTTTGCATCACAGCATAATTAAAATGCAGTCTTTTATTGGCTGAACTACCTCCAACAATGCATTTCTCTTCATTCAGTTCAGAATCTTGTTTCCTTCGTAAAGAGTTGGCAGTTAAATACTGTCTGATTTGTACTGTATCTTTTTGCCATGGGTCCTAAGGCAAAAAGTGTTGCTGAAGGAGAAGCAAAAACATAATAACCACGGAAATAAATTTTGAATTTTGAATAATACAAACAATGAACACACATTGCTAACCTTGCAAGGCCATAACTAATCAACAATCAAGACTATTAACAAAAAAGGGGAGACTATTAAAGCCAGAAAATCATCAACAGGATGGCAGTCCTCCCAAGTGGAAGTTTTAAAATCAGTGATTATCTGAATCTGAAGTCTCCTCCTGAGTTCACCCATCAACTTCGCTGTAGAATTAGAATAGAATTTACTTTTATTGTCATTCTTTGTAACCATGCACACAGAACGAAATGTCGATACACCTGACCCGTACAATTAAACTGTAGCGAGCCGATGTAGTTGCAGCCAAATAGGGCGCCGCCATTTTAGTCCCAACTGCTGTGTTGGGAGTCATGAGGTGACCAAACCCCCCGATTCCAACCCTTAATGCCGAGTGCCAAGCAGGGAGGCAATGAGTACCAATGTTGTAAGTCTGACTCGGCCAAGGCTTGAACCAGCGACCTCCCAGTCTCGGAGCGGGCGCCCTACCATCTAGGCTACCGAGCTGTACCAGTATAGGTTTCATTGCAACAAACGTAAATCACATTTCTGTTTTCTTTTACATGAATAGTTATTTATATTGTCATTTGTTTGCTTTGAAAGTGTTTTTATTTGGGGGTCCTGGGGTTTCATAACACTTTGGCTAATTATCATTACTATCTAAACAACAATTTTACTTTACAATCCCCAACAAAGAACACATCCATGTTATATACCAAGGGTCAACCGCAAGTTTATTTACCGCCAACTGTTTCAGAAAAAAAGATTAAACGTAGCTGAATTATTTGAAATTCCCCTTTAAAATCTTTCAACATTTTCATGTTTCTGACTTAAAAGTGCATCGGTGAAATAATCCCAAAATAGCGTTAAGGGATTCAGTACTATGCTTTTCCAACTTTTATGCATGCAGCGCTGCAAACGACTCAATACTCAAGCTGGAAGAGCGACTTTCAATACACACAAATAACTTATGGTTTTATCTTGGATTTATTTTTTACCTGAAGTTAGGGGCTTGTAGCTCAGGTGCATCTCAAAACATTTGCTCGTGATTCAAACAAAATGGAATGTTACTTTACTAGAATGATTCGCATTTCTTCAGACTGTTTTGGAAAAAGTGGTTGAGGGACAGACAGATCAGGTGTGGTTCATGAACTTCAGGTGGATCTCATAGCTTCTGCTTGTAGTTTTGATGAAATGGATTGTACCTATTAGTATTCAAGGAGGTTCTTCACTCTACAAGAAGAAAAATGTTAAGACTACCCGTGGGTTCTGGTTTGATAGACTTTGACAGATCATGTGTGGTTCATGAACTTCAGGTGGTTCGCAACACTTCTGCTCATAGTTTTAAGAAAACTGATTCTCCAGACTATTCTTGAAGAAAAAGTTTAGACTACTCCTGGGTTCTGGTTTGATGGACTTTGACAGATCAGGTGTGGTTTGTGACCTTTGACAGTTCAGATGTGACACATGAACTTCAGGTTTATTTTGATACTTCTGATTGTGATATAGAGGAAATGGATTGTCCTTAGTACTACGATTAGCAGTTCTTCGGACCATTCTAGAAGAAGAAAAAGGTTTAGACTACCCCTTGGTTCTGGTTTGATAGACTGACAGATCAGTTGTGGTCCGTGACCTTCGACAGTTCAGGTGTGGTTTAGAAACTTCAGGTGGATCTCTATACTTCTGCTTGTGGTTGTAAGGAAATAGATTGCAACTTTGAGTACCGTATTTTCCGCACTATAAGGCGCACTCAATCATCAGTTGAATCGATCACTATTGGCTAAAGTTATTCGGAGGTCAAGAGGCGGATCCTTCTTATCATTTACAGACTGCCATTGGCTCAAACGGCAAACAACGCCTGCAATTGGCCGAAAAAGATGTGTCAATCATCAGTTGAATTGATCACTATTGGCTAAAGTTATTCGGAGGTCAAGAGGCGGATCCTTTTTATAATGTACAGGCTGCCATTGGCTTAAACAGCGAAACAAAGCCTGCAATTGGCCGAAAAAGATGAATGCGTATAGCATGTGGCCGATGGCATAGAGAAAGCATTTTTTTCTATTCTGTATTTGTAAATATTGTATTCTCCTGGATTTACTACCCTCACGGATATAAGAGGACATTGCCTGCACATTATTATGAACACAACGACTTCGGTGAGCTATTCCCGGTTTTATATTGTCTTGTTTCAGACTGAACTCGATGTTTCTGTGATAAGCGGTGCAGATAATGGATGGAATGGAGCGTCTATTTTTAAATTAAACTCAATTCCAAGTGTTTATTGTCATATGCACAGTAAAGTTGCGAGCGAAAAAGAAAATAGATACGAAGGAATGGTTATCATTTCTTGAATCCCAAGACTTTAACCTTCCGAATGATGGAACGATGCATTTGAGTGACATCTTACGGACACCGCATTCGCACGTGTTCTCGACACGTATTTGCGTCTTTGCAAGCTTTCGGAATGTTAAGGGGGTAATAAGTTGGACTGAACTATCTGACTGTTTTGTCCACGTTCCCATTGTAGCGCCTTATAATCCGGTGCGTCTTATATATGTCAAAAATAGGACCAAAAACTAGTTTTTCGGGGTGCGCCCTATAACCCGGTGCGCCTTATAGTGCGGAAAATACGGTATTCCAGGAAGTTCTTCAGAGTATTGTACCAGAACAACAATGTTTACACTACTATGGGTACTGGTTTTATGGACTTTGACAAATCAGGTGTGGTTCATGAACTTCAGGTGCATTTCAATACTTTTGCTTGTGGTTCTGAGGAAATGCATTGTCCTTACTAGTAACCGGAGTATTTTTTCAGACCATTCTTGAAGAAGAATTTAATGTTTAGGCTCCATTCATAGACCACCGATGAATGCTGTTGATACTCCTCCTGGGTTATGATTTGGTGAACTTTGACAGATCAGGTGTGGCCCGTGTACTTTCAGGTCTTCAGGTATGGAGTATACCGGGTGTCTTTTCAGGAAGTTCTTCAGATAATTCTTGAAGAACACAGATGAATGTGTCTGAGACCTTTCCTGGCTTCTGATTTGTGGACTTTGACAGATCAGATGTGGCCAGAGTACCGTAAAATCCGGACTATAGAGCGCACCTGATTATAAGCCGCACCTACCACATTTTAAGAGGAAAAGCGATTTTGTACTTACACAAGCCGCACCTGTATATAAGCCGCATGCGCCCACATTGAAAAATGCGATTGAAACTGAATGTCCTTCATTAAATTACACAGTCCAAAAATCACAGCCGGCAAAATGAACAGAAAATGATACCGGTACTTAAGGTTTGATGCAGACCTGCAGAGTTTGGGTCCCGTTGAAAGTAATCCAAGGAAAAGTGTATATTTCCAAAGGTAAGGGTGGGAAAAATATATATCCACTATTGTCCGCCGTGTCCACAAAAACTCACCTTTACCGGTCTCCACTTCCCGTCACCCCGCGTTTGTTACGCCCCTTCTTTTTAATTTGTCCGTGCAAAACATATCAGAATAAGTAAATAAATACATTACAAAAAAATACAGTTGCAAATACATATTATACATGGTTGCACATATTTACAAAGAAAGACAGTACACCGAGAGAGTTTTCAAAGCTTTAATCATAATAATATAACTTTCATCCCAAACGGTGCCTGTGACAGGGCAGTTAATGGTAGCAACACACTAGCAACACACTCGCAACACAGTAAACGGGTCTGGTAAAAAAACATACCGTACTTGTAAAAATCCCGGTAAACCGTTCTCATCTTCCTCCTTAGAACTGAAGCCATCAAAGTCGTCTTCCTCAGTGTCGGAAAGAAACTTTGTCATATAGACGTCGTCCCACGCTCCCTTATTCTAAAACACGCTAGCAACACGCTCGCAACACTTTAAACAGGTCTGGTAAAAAAACATATCGTACTTGTAAAAATCACGGTAAACCGTCCTCATCTTCCTCCTTAGAACTGAAGCCATCAAAGTAGTCTTCCTCAGCGTCGG
The DNA here is from genome assembly GCF_059441175.1 of Urocampus carinirostris. NCBI lineage: Eukaryota > Metazoa > Chordata > Actinopteri > Syngnathiformes > Syngnathidae > Urocampus > Urocampus carinirostris. Next base: position 67,696,305 of record NC_142351.1, read on the forward strand.
AAAGAAACTTTGTCATATAGACATCGTCCCAAGATCCCGCTGCCTCACTCGCGCTGTCATTGTCGCTTGAACTCTCATCCACTCCTGATTCTGTGCCCTCCTCTCCGTCACGCAGCAGACCGGCTTTTCGGAACCCGTTGGTGATGGTGGATTCTTTGATGTGCCTTTCTTTTTGCATTTTGCATGATGAGGGTATGTTTACGCTAATTTAATTAATGCACAAGACAAGAAGTTGCAGTCTTCCTCGGCGCATATATTCCACCGGTCTAAATCTTACCTTACTCTTATCTTGTACTCGAGCGCCGCTAGCAGCCGTTAGAAAAATTACATAAATTGGCCGCATAACTGAATAAGCCGCAGGGTTGAAAGTTTGAGAAAAAAGTAGCGGCTTATAGTCCGAAATTTACGGTACTTTAGATGCATCTCAAAACTTCTGCTTGTGGTTTGGGGAAAGTGGGTTGTCCATATAGACGGTTCTTCAAATCATTCTTGAAGAATACTTTTTAGGCTCTGTACAAAGACCACAGCTGAATGTTTTTTGAGTTGTCCTGAGATAGGTTTGTTATACCTTTCCGGATCAGATGTAGTCAGATTACTCCAGGTACATCTCAAAACTTCTAGTTGTAGTTTTGAGGAAATTAATTGTCCTTACTAGTAAAGTTATTCAGGCCTTTCTAGCAGACTCCTCATGGGTTCTGGTTGGCTACATTTTGAACCATCAGTTGGGGCCTAGCTTCTTCAGGTGCATCTCAAACCTTTTGTTGAAGGGAATGGGGCGTCCTTTCAGGAAATTCTTCTAATCATTCTCAAAAAAATACTCTTTAGGCTATAAACATAGACCCAGATGAATGTTTTTTAGACTCCTCCTGGGTTTTAGTTTGGTGTACTTTGATAGATCAGTCGTGGCATGTGTACCTCCTATTTCAGCTGACAGTCATGTGATTGTGCTCTCTTGTGGTTGAAAGCCGTATGCTTTACAGATGTATTCTTACTCTGAGTGATTCGAAATCTCAAAGATCTGGAGTCTTTATTTTATTCGCAGCTTTGTTTTCCATCCCATATTATTCTTCCCTTTGGTCCTGTGACTCATTTGTGTCTTGTCACCTTGCTATTCAAAACAATAAGGACCTGTTCAGTAAGAACATATAAAATCAAGTATATATTCTCTGAACTAAATCTTTATTCGTGTGTGTGTGTGTGTGAAAAAGTCAGCGTTTTGTATTAATCTATACTAGTGTTTTTTGCTTTCCGATGTTCATCACAATTTGAGCAGAGTTGAAGGCAAATTTGATTATCTACGGCCTCAACTTTCATCCCTGCTGTTGTTTCAACAAAGCTTGTTCTCTGTGGACTTCATGACAGAGGTCGGAAGTTTCTAAGAGAGAATAAAAAAAAATCTGAAAAAAAGTTAAACACTAGTTTATGACCCCACTATTGCCGTGGTTCTCTGAAGTGCATCGCTGATCAGAGATTTATGTTTGAATCAATCAAGGAAATGTTCATGTCAGTGAGAATTTGATGAGTGCTCCAGCTCCTACAGGTGCTCGAATGCCTTCAATTTCTCAATGCACACCCAAAAAAAATCAAACATTGAATCAAAAGAAAAATATCTCATACAATAGTGAACACCATGTATCAATTCAAGTCAGTCTATTTTTCAATTTTTATGTCCAATGATGCAAGAAATCCATATCTGCTGTACAGCTGTAGTTCATTTATATTATTCGAAAAAAAAATAAGTATCCTATACTCAAACTAGGCAAATATGTTAGATTTGTGGTTGCTAATCAAAATTACTTAAAAAAATATTTAATTAACTGCATTTTTTATGTATTTGTAAGGCATATTGATAAAATCCAACATCATAAATTTTAGGATATATGTAAATGTATATGTAATTATTATATTTCATTCTGAATCTTGATCATTAAATACTCATAACATCAAAAGCACAACGTTAAAATCAAATAATTGTAATAAATTAAATTTCACATTGACAAAATTTGGTGTTCTCCAATTTGCTACTGCGCTTAACCAACATCGATGTCAATGCTGAAATGCTGCATTCGACTGCTATATTGAAAATGAAAGCATGGTTTAGTAGTAAACACTAAAATACCATTAATCTGGACTCCAGCAGCTCCCGTGTTATTTTCGATTGTTCTCGATTGTTCTCAGCTCAGGGATGCTGCTGGAAATGTGAATTTCCCTTCGGGGATGAACAAAGTATCTATCTATCTATCTATCTACAGAGCGTACCTGATTGAAAGCCCCATGCTCAAATGTAAGAACAAAACTCAAGTTTATCTTTGTACAAACTGCACCAGATTTTTGGCCACAGGCTTAAACAAGCCATAATAATGAACTAATTCAAGTCTATTTCTTACATTTTAAGCATGGCGCACACCTTGTGCACACCTCAACCTGGGTAATTTTCAGTTCTGCTCCGGTTTGTTGACGTCACATTTTTTTGGAGAACATAGGCCGGGGCCCATACATTTTTAATCCAAAGTATGCATACAGTTCCCAGGAAGACCAAGCTAGACTAGACATGACAGTTTTTTTTAGTATTTCTATTATAGTTTTCTAGTAGGGCAGCACGGCGGCGCAGTGGTTAGCGCGTGTGTGGCACAGTTCTGAGGTCGTGGGAACCTCCTGCGTGGTTCAAATCCAGCTACCAGCCTTACTGTGTGGAGGTTGTATGTTCTCTTGCTTGCCCGGGTTTCCTCCGGGCACTCTGGTTTCCTCCCACATTCCCAAGACATGCATTTCAGGTGAATTGGTCCAAATTGTCCCTAGGTGTGACTGAGCGAGTCAAGTCAAGTCAAGTCAAGTCAGTGAGTTGTCTGTCTCCGTGTGCCCTGCAATTGGCTGGCAACCAGTTCAGGGTGTTCCCTGCCCACAGCCCGGAGATGGCTGGGATGGGCTCCAACCCCCCCCGTGACCCTAATAAGGATAAGCGGTACAGCCAATGAGATGAGACTAGATTGTAGAAAAGCATATCCATTTAGGTTCCCTTTGAGCCAGGGGTCGGGAACCTTTTTGACTCAGAGAGCCATAAAAGCACAATTTTTGGAAATGTGTTTCAGTGAGAGCCATATAATATATTTTAAGACTGAATTCAATTAAATGTGAGCATAACAAGCGGCTTAATTTATTATTTTAAATAATGATGTTATAATACTCACCATTAATGAGTCTTCTGGTGCTGCATGGATTTGCTGATGGTTGGTACTTGGTGAGTTAAAGCTTCATGCAGGCATTGACGCCTTGATCCGTTAAATGTGATCGTAGGTTGGACTTGATGTTTTTGAGATGTGAAAATGACTGCTCACATGAATACGTCGATCCAAACATTGTCAATACACCAATACTCACACGCCTCAGTGTGTGGTATGTGACTGGAAGCGCGTTCCAAGCTTTGAGAATCAGCTCGTCTTTGGATTGAAGTTTGTCCAGTTCTGTCCTCATGTGCTTGCTCGCCAACTCCGCTTTCTGTCGTGCAATTCTTTCCAATTCTTCATTCAGTGATTTGAACTTGCTCATCCTCATCTCTGAGGCCTTCAGGTCAGCCACTTCTGCTTCAAAATCTACCAGGGAGACATCAGGAATGCAACTCAGGTCGGCTGTGTTCAGTGAACACTCGTTTGGATGGGTGGTGAACTTAATAAGACCACAGTGCTCACGAAATTCTCCAAAGTGCGCTTTGAAGGACTGGAGGAGACCGGATGTGAAGCCAGCTAGCTGGTGGAGATGTTTTGAGTGGGCTCACTTGTTGTGTATACCTCTGTAAACTCTGTTTTTCGAAATGTAGTAAGCAACCTGTTTCAAAATCCTTGATCAAGAGCTCCAGCTTGTTTTCAAAAGCAAACACAACGTGTTGAAGGAATAACACTGTATTTCCAACGCCTTGCACTTTAACGTTGAGCTGGTTTAGATGTTCGGTAATATCGACGAGATAATAAAACTTGAGGAGCCACTCAGTTTTCGCTACCTCAGGATGCTCGTTGCCTTTCGTTTCAAGAAAAATCCGTATTTCGTTGAGGCAAGCCGTAAAACGGCTGAGCACCTTTCCTCTTGACAACCAGCGCACATTGCTCTTCAAAAGCAGACCGTGCAAAGGGGGCATGGCGTGTGTCGAATGCCGCTTAACATTCGACTGTTTCATCGATGCAATTTTGTCATAGCAAATTAGGCATACCTCTTCACAAAGGCAAATTCTTCGGGCTGTTCGTCCTGAAATGTACGATATTCATCATCTTTTTTTCGTTTCGCCATCTTCTCCGTCGAAGAGTTAGCTTTGAGCTAATGACCAACGGCCAAGTGCCAATGGGCGCAAAAGGGGGCGTGTACCTGTGCCCCCCAGTAACGGCCAACATCGGGTATTATCATCCAATTAAAATAGACAATCGCTCGTGCAACTGCAACTCTGCACAAGACATGATCAATAGAAAATCGATGGATGCATTTAAGCAAACGATCATTTTTTTAAACCCAAATCTGCGAGCCAGATTTGCGAGCCATATGTTATCATCAAAAGAGCCATATCTGGCTCGCGAGCCATAGGTTCCCGACCCCTGCTTTGAGCTAATTAGTAACAAGTAGCTTACAGCTTGAAAAAGGTTGGAGACCCCGATATAGAATCTATTTTTATTGTAACAAATATTCACTATTATAAAGATTTGTGATAGTTGCTGTGAAAAACAATCTGCATCCAATTCGGGGGATTTTTGTGTACTATCTTACTATATTTTCATCAAACTTTTTCCCGACAATCACAAAAACTAGTTGACATGAGAGAAACCTGGCAATGCATTAAATATGCTCATGTTTACATTGTATTCTGTTAAAATGCTTTTATCAATCATAATATTTAACATTTGAAAAAAAAATTTTTTATACTTATTTTACCTAAAAATGTACATTGTAAAGGTACTTGAAAAGCGCTATATAAATGCAGATCATTTCATATTTCATTTAACTCATCTCCCCCTTTTTGCACCACAGTTTACTTTATTGAAATAGTCAAATATTAAAATATATATAATGTCTGAAAATATTTACTTCTTATTGCATGGTTTTCTTTTCAAAAATTGTATGTAGTTACATTCTGTTTTATTCCTTGTCTAGCCCTCTGTAAAAACAATATTACATATATGTCCAAGTGAAAAATCTATTTTATTTTCCCTCAGGTTTCAATTAGAACCTATAGTGCACTACAGTCTGTTTTTATGGTTTTACTCAACAGTCAAATGTAAATGTTTGAAATTACCAAAATTGTCAGAAAACTTATTTTTTTCAGTTTTCTTGGAAGAATTTTACCACACATTTGTCAGTTTGATTATTGAACAGTCAAATAAACAAAAATATTGGAGAAAGATTACCTCACAAAAAGTTTAAGAATCAATGGACAAGTGATCAATTAAAAAAATCTAACCCTGATTTGTTAAACTTCTAATCTTTTACTGGAACACATTTGACTTTTCATTTCACACCTACACGTTTTATTGTTCAGTTGTTTTTCTTTTTAGATTTCCGTGTTTCTCCACACTGTTCAGGTGTGGTTCAATGGCTTGAAATATTGAGGCCATCTTCTGCCATCCCAATCGATATAAAAGCCTCCCTCAGCTTCCTTTCCTCACATGGTTATTCTTTGCCTTACCATAATCATATTTTATTGGTTGGGGCTGGCTGATGCCAGGCCAAATCATTGCCACTGCGCTGTAACAAGTACATTCTATGAGTCATACTAACAGCTACATGCAGACGCCTACATGCTAACAACTTCATGCTAACGGCTCCATGGTAACGAGTCATGCTGACGAGTAATGCTAACAGCTACATCCTAACGAGGAAATGCTAAAATCTACATCCTAAAGAGTAGATGTTAACGAGTCTTGCTAATGCTTACATGCATTCGACTACATGCCAGAGCCCAGCCCCAATTCTCAATTACCACGAGAATTGTTTAGTTACGATTACTATCTCCTTTGTTTTTATTGTATTTAACTATTGTGTGTGTCTGTGTATTCGGTGTTTTGGATGAGGGGGATTTTTTGTTTTTGTTTTAATATAAACATATACGGCTGCTCTACAAATAAATAACCCGCTTGCATTGAGAATTTGGTTTATTATAATGGAACAAAAACAAAGAAACAATAAATGCTCTAGTTCCTAAGCAAAGGCAGACATTCCCCACTGTTTGACTTCAGTGGGACACTGGGTATACTTTTGCAGGGCCTCCACAATCTGATTTTTGTCCAGAGTTAATCTGACCAACAGGAATTCTCGTTGCGTCTTGGCCGAGTTGCTGTCTACCGCTCGGATCATCTCCAGCTCCTGCAGGTGCTCGAATGCCTTCCACAGAAAAATAAATGGCTAATGAGAAGCATTTCTTTGTAAGTAGGGATGCATTTTCCTCCTGAAATGAACTGTGGGTGTTCCCCCAAGGTTCAATTTTAAACTCAGTACTTTTTCATCTTTGTATGCTTCCCCAGGGCAGTGTGTCTCAACTGGTCTAACACCAGAACCTACCAGAGAACAGAAGGTGCTGAAACTAAATATAAAATATATGAGAACACACACACATATTATATATAAATTGACTATTATAGGAATAAATTAGAGGACAACAAAAATAATGAGAAGGGGATATGGAATTTATTAAACAGCATTATGCTAAACAAAATAATTTACCCAAATAGTTTGTTATAAATAGCATTTAAATTATAATATGGATAAAGGTGGCGAACAGTTTTAATAAGTTTTGTAAATATTGGTCCTGAACTGTCAAAAACCATTCAGAATTAGGGCAGAATGGAGATTACGTACAGGGATAAAACTAATCGAGGAGAATCCCAGTTCAATGTTCCTGAGGGCAGTTGAGGAAATTGCAATTATTGACATTGTTTCAAGGTGTAGAATGGCCAAGTCAAAGTCCCGACTTCAATCCAATTGAGAATCTGTGGAAAGAACTGAAAACTGCTGTTCACAAACACTTTCTTAACCTCACTGAGCTCGAGCTGTTTTGCAAAGAGGAATGGGTAAAAAATATCAGTTTCTCGATGTGCAAAACTGATAGAGACATACCCCAAGTGATTTGCATCTGTAATCGCAGCAAAAGGTGGCCCTACAGAGTTTTAACTTAATGGGGCTGAATAATTTTGCACACCCACTTTTGTTTATTCGTTAAAAAAAGTTTAAAATATTCAATAAAGTTGTTCCACTTATGAATGTGTCCCATGTACTGTTGATGCTTCACGAGAAATTAGTTTAAGTCTGAAAACACACACACACACACACACACACACACACACACACACACACACACACACACACACACACGCGATTTTCCGTTATAAAACATTGGTTGTTCGGATCAGCAATTTCAGTTAAATATATCATATGGCAGACAAACACGTTGACATTTGAGAAGTGAAATTAAGTTCATAAGATTTACAGAAAATGTGCAATAATCAATTAAACAAAAGTAGGCAGGTGCATAAATTTGGGCTACCTTTTTGTTTGAAGGGTTTGAATACGTTTAGCACTAATTATTGGGACACAAAATTTGTTTGGTAAGCTTATTGACCCTGGAAGTACATACACAGGTGAAGCCAACCATGAGAATGGTATTTAAGCCGGCCAGTTTCAAGTTGTTCTCCTCTTTGCATCTTCTCTGAAGAGTGGCAACATGGGAGCCTCAGAACAACTATCAAATGACCTGAAAACAAAGACTGTTCAACATCATGGTTTAGGGGAAGGATACAAAAGGCTAGCTCAGAGATTTCAGCTGTCAATTTCCACTCTGAGGAACATAGTGGGGAAATGGAAGCCCACAGGCACAGTTCTAGTTGAACCCCGGAGTGTCAGGCAAAGAAAAATCTCAGATAAGCAGAGGCAAAGGATGGTGAAAACGGTCAAATCAACCCACAGACCAGGTCGGAAGACCTACAACATGATCTTGCTGCAGATGGTGTCACTGCGCATCGTTCAACTATTCAGCACACTTTGCACAAGGAGATGCTGTATGGGAAAGTAATGCGGCAAGTCCCTTTTCTGCACACATGTGGCAGAGTCGCTTGAGGTATGCTAAAGCACATTTGGACAAGCCAGCTTCAGTTTGAAATAAGGTGCTGTGGACTAATGAAACTAAAATTGAGTTGTTTGGACATAACAAGGAGCGGTATGCATGGTGGAAGAAGAACACAGCATTCCAAGACAAACACTTGCTACCCACAGTAAAATTTGGTGGTGGTTCCATCATGCTGAGGGGCTGTGTGACAATCTTGTTAAAGTTGAAAGTCGGATGCATTCCAGTCAGTATCAGCAAATTCTTGCGAACAATGTTCTAGAATTGGTGACAAAGCTGAAGTTCCGCCGGGCCTGGATACTTCAAGACAACGACCACAAAAACTGCTCAAATTCTACTAAGGCATTCATGCAGAAGAATAAGTACAATGTTCTGGAATGGCCATCTCTGTCCCCAGACCTGAATATTATTGAAAATCTGTGGTGTGATTTAAAGCGGGCTGTCCATGCTCGGAAACCATCAAACTTGACTGAAATGTTATGTTAAGAAGAATGGTCAAAAATAACTTCAACCAGAATCCAGACCCTCATTGGAACATATAGGAAGCGTTTAGAGGCTGTTATTTGTGCAAAAGGAGGATTTACTAAACATTGATGTAATTTTTCTGTTGGGGTTCACAAATTTATGTACCTGCCTACTTTTGTTAAAGCAATTATTGCACATTTCGCTGTTTTATATATTCAACTTAAATTGCTGATCCGAACACCCAATGATTTATAAAGGAAAATCTTGAAAATTATCAGGGGTGCCCAAACTTTTGCATACGACTTTGCGTGCGCACGCGCACACACACGAAAGTATACATATGGGATTGTACGTTTATATGCATGTAGGATTGTATACGTTTATATGCTTGTATGTCAGTGTATTCATGTACACATATTTGTTTTGTTTTTGTAAAGGAGTGAGAGCTAATAAGATATGCTTCTCATTCCTTTCTAAATATGTCTTTTTTTTATTACTTTGGTTTGTGGTTTATGTAGCTTCCTCTTTTTCTTATTTTTTCCCTGTTTTCATTCCCCCAAAATGTTTTGACAATGATCTGGAAGCTTTGCACAGCTTGTGGTGCATATTTAGAATAAATAAATAACAACAACAACAACAACCATTCATCCCTAATTAGAAGCTGCGACCCAAACCCAAAGAAAAGAATACAATTTTTGAATTTATGAAAGGATTGCGCTGTTTAAACCAGAGATATATTCATTACACCATATTCTCCTTAAAAATGACTAGTAAAACCAAAATGACTTAAAGTATCTGTAAAAATATTATATTTAATACTCAATTTGCTGCATTTTTATTGAAATACAAAACTCCTCACTTATGTTGCTTTGTTTTCAGAATAAAATCCATCTCATACATTCTGCACTCCATCCGCAGTTGGCCATACTCTGCATGTGTAACCTTTCTTCCTGTGGTGTGAAACAGCGGGTGTCTACTCGCATTTGCAGGGAATTATCGCTACCTACTGTTAAGGGGAGTCGTTGACTCCGTTTTTGTATTTTTTTTTGTCTTAGTATTATTTCACAAAGGCTGACGACCCACTTCTGGATCTTGACTCACCATTTGAGAAACACTGTTGTAGACAAAAGATGAATATTTATCCATCTATCTATCTACCTTGGTCATACCCCTCAAGAGGGGTGACCTACAGCAAGACAAACACAATAACAAAGAAAATAAAAAGGGGGGAAAAAATAGCAAAAAACACACAAACATTTTTGGACCATGGCCAACCCAAATGCCATAACACCCAAACAATTTAGGCACCTCAACACCCGAGTTGGTCATGCTTACGTCCCTCCAGATGAAAACTGGACACAAGAAAACGGCCATGTCACCCGGGTCAGGGTGACACAACACACTTTTTTGTTCAACAGCAGGGCCGACAGCTTTCACTGGTTTACCCCTGCCGCATAATACAGGCGCCCTGCCCATCCCTTAGAACGCGTCCAAACATCCCACTATCCTTTTACAACACCTCTCCACTCATTCCTATCACCAACAAAGATGAATACACCAGTGTAAAAAAATAAATACAAATATAACACGTTTAAACCATTTACTGTATCTTCAACTGGGGCTTTAATGGCAAACACTCGAACACCATGAAGAGAAAAAAGAGAAAGGGGGGCATTATCGCCACCTACTGTTGCAGAGTGGACTCTCCAAAAAGAAAATCATACTCAATTGGGTTTATATAATTTGAAAAATATAGCCATAATCTGTCAATTTCTCTCGCGGGCAAATTTACTGGAACGGACTGCTGATGCATGCTTTTATTTCCTCGGGTTTAGATTATTGTAAATCCTTGCTCTCCTAAAATAGTGCCACAAGCAAATCGTTATCAGTTGAAGAATACAGCCACAGTCCGACAATTTCAACAAACAGATTGTGATAAATGCTTTTTTTCTCATTCCTTGCTCTCCAGATTCCGAAATATAATTTTTACAAGCCCGTGACTTATGGAATAGTTTGTCAGGACCTTTTACATTTTTCAAAGCATACGTTTTTAGTATAGCTTTTAATTTATGGTGTATATTTTTACTTGTAACCTATTGTATTACATTTTACTTTTTACTTATGTTTGATTTCAGTCTTGTTATCCATTGAACGTTTCTTTACAAAACTTTGTGTTGGATTTACTGTGACTCATTCAGTGCCATAACATATGAATTTGCTTTTAGAAGCATTGTCCCAGAGTGCCAAAACGTAAAAAAAAATAAAAATAATAATATATATTTTTTACTGATTTCAAGTATTTACTACAGCTCTTCGGGGAGTATCACCCCGTTGGAAATGATTAAGGTATGGTAAATCCCCACTAGATGGCAGGAGTGGCTTTGATCAGATATCGGTCGACACTGCACAGTTTTGCTGGCTATATGCGCAGATCGGCAGCCGAGTAGTAAAATGATTTTTTACTGGATGACTATGTCTAACTTAAATTTTAATAATTATTTTGTAATAACCTAGTAACAACATAGTAATAACGTGCTACGTTATTATTTTAGATACTTCGATAAATTACTGTTCATGGGCTTCATGGACAAAAAAATAATTCTATTGAAATATTGATAACTAGCTTTAAGCTTTTCATTATGAGAGTAGAATGAGAATCTTTTTGCGCATTAAACAGATGTATTTATTTCTTTTCATTGATTTTTTTTAACAGGAAATACAACAAACTAAATTCCAAGCTAAGCTAGCTGACATCCTACCTTTTTAGCTCTTTGGCAAGCTATCTACCTCGCTTTTTTGATTTTTTGCATGCTATCTAGTTAACATTTTACCTTTTTGCTAGTTATCAAGCGACATGTTGTACTCCTTTCTAAGATAGCTATCTTGCTTTGATTTTAAGCTTTCCATCTTGCTATTTAGATGACTTTTTTTTTTTACTCTTTTAGCTATCTTTCGAACAACCATTTCGTTTTTTACGCATTTACATTTCTAGATAAATATCCAAGCTACCTTTTTAACATTTAGTAATCCATCTAGCTTAGTTGCTGTGTTAGAAATTTGTCTCAAAGTTATTCCCTTTGCGCTAATTGGTAACAAAAAGTACCTCTCAGCTTGAAAAAGGTTGGAGAACCCTGTGCCAGGAGCACATTTTTTTATCTCATTAAAGATGAGCATTTTAATTTTCTTTTAATGTGTCAGATTCAGATTCAGATTCAGATCTACTTTATTGTCATTCTAGTACACGTGTATACAGAACGAAATGTCGATGCATCTGACCCCCACAGTTTCCTTGAATGTACAGATATAAATAAAGTTGTATTGTATTTTGGCTACGTATAGTATTTTACCATAGTGCCGATAGTGCAAGAAGAGTAGCTAACTAGATGTGCAAAATGGGCAGTCAGGTTAACAAGTCAGGTACACAGTAACATTAACACTGTAACAATAACGCTGTAATTACAATAGTGCAGAGAGCAATGTGCAAGGAGTGGCAAGCTATAAAAAACTGCCAGTAGTGCAAAAAGTCAGATTAGCAGCCGTTTAGATTTAAGTTAACTATATGTTGGATTGACCATTTAACAGTCTAATGGCCAGGGGGACTAGACTATTGCGGAGCCTGGTGGTCCTGCACCGCACACTGCAGTACCTCTTCCCAGAGGCTAGCAGAGTGAACAGTCCATGATGGGGGTGAGAGGGGTCCCCGGTAATGTTCTTAGCATGGGATAGAGTCCTACGCTTATATAGCTACAGTGCTATTTTAAATTGGCTGGCACCGCCCAGTACTTCCCATTTGAGAGAAACGTCCGGAACTGAATGAGTTAGCTGTGTGAAAAGTGTCATTCAAACTTTCATTTAAGAAAGAAAGTTGCCCACCTTCATGACAATGGCTTGTTCAAAGTTGTACATGGAGTTGGACTTTCTTTGCAAGAACTTCTTGAACTCTGTAAAGACATCAGTGTTGGGGAAAAAGACAATGGTGCTGCAAAAGTACATCGCTTAAAGCAGTTTACCGTTGTAAACCATTTGGAAGTTAAAAGGTTCTCCTTCGTAGACATCATTGAGATGTTTCATGGCGATGACCAGGCACAGCTCCAAGATGGAAAGACCTCAAGGTAAGATGAAAAAAAAAGAAAAAAAAAGAAAAATACACAATTTCAAGACTTGACTGCATTTATTTACAGGGTTTGTACACCTTTTTCATGCCCAAATTGAGGGACGAAATCCAGCGGTGATCAAAAGGACTTTTTTTTTTTTTTTTACTTTGATGACTCACTATTTTGATGCTAGCACTAACTTTGTATATCATAAAAAGGAACACCTCAAAACAGCACAATATTTGTGTAGATGGGCTGCAGTCAGACTATTCCCTGCATGTAGTAACAAGGTTTGTACAGCTTTTTCATTGCCAAATTCAAGCACTTTCTAAACACTTTCAGGGTCATTTTTTTCCTATACCTTGAAAGAAAGAAATCTAGCAGTGATCCAACCATTTCTTTTTAATTAGATGACCAAAATAAGGTTGCTATCACAAAACGTTGAGCTTTTACTATCTATGATACGCTATCTAATTTGTCAAAGGGCTTCTGTAAACTGACATAAATTCTGCCATTCTGCTTTAGCAATGCACACTTTTCTACACTTGTTTACAAACACAGAAAGGGTTTCTACAGGTGTTTAGTAATAATTGAGTTCAATATGGAAGACAAAAAGCGAAAAAGTACAGTATGCATATAAAAGAAAAATTTGGACTCGCTTTAATCATATTGATTCAATCTTTCAATTGACTCATGAACTTTTTTGTTTTACTTATTTGAATTTATATTATATGTTGATTTTTTACTTAAATGATCATGTTGCCAAAATGACAGTATAACGTATAAGTATAAGCACCTTGACGACTGAAAGGACTGTTGTAAAGGGCTGTGTAAATAAAGTACTGTACGTTTTACATTAACATTTTTATCATCAGGGCAGCGGAGTGGTTAGCGCGTGTGCGGCACAGTTCTATGGTCTTGAGAACCTCCTGTGTGGGTTCAAATCCAGCTACCGGACTTCCTGTGCGGAGCTTGTATGTTCTCCCTGTGCTTGCGTGGGTTTTCCTCCGGTGGATTGGCCGGTCTAAATTGTCCCTAGGTGTGAATGTGCGTGAATAGGTTTGTCCCTGTGTGCCCTGCTATTGGCTGGCAACCAGTTCAGGGTGTTCACTGCCCGATGATTGCTGGGATGGGCTCCAGCACTCCCGCGACCATACTGAGATTAGCGGTGCAGCTGATGAGATGAGATTTTTATCATCATTTGTGGGTAAAGGAGGTAAACCAAGTTATTCATTCTGGTTAAAAATTATGCATTCAAAAATATGGAAATGTATTACAGTATACGTTTCATCGGTTTTCAAGTTGTACTATATTTTTATGATGTTTTTCTAGAAAAAAACAACAAATTAAAATGAGCAAAAATGATTTTCTAGTGGAACCAAACATGTTTCATTATGTTCTAACTTTCAGTCTTTTTTGTAAGATAAAGATAATATTTAAATAGATTTACTTTAAAGTTTTCCAACAGAAAATGATGAAATAAATGTAATAAACAGCCTTCATTAAAAACAAAATAAATGATCAATATATGTATCTGTCCGTCTCATGAGCAGATATTTGCTTTATAAAAAGAGAGCAAGTAAATGCTGCCACCTACCAGTATGGATGAATGTTACACCAGGGCAATCAATGACAGAAAGCTATGTTTTATTAAACAGTAATAAAACAAGAATAAAAATAAAATTGGGCAATTTCCTGTGGCACATTCGACAAGGTGTCACGGCACACTGGTTGAAAAACCCTGGTCTAACACGTCATAAAAGGGAGATTCTGTTTACTTTAACATTTCATGTCCGCATCTTTTTCTTATCCTGCTTTTTCTCTAAAATCTACAAACTGTTTATAAAAAAATACTTTATTCAATTTGAGTGTTTACAATCATTTACACCTAAATAAAATACATTTTAAATAATAATTTGTATTTTAGATAATTTTTGGGTGACACACATGTTCAATTTTATTGTGTCCACAACAGGTGCATTGTAATCAACTTCCTCAAGAAGTGTAGGCCATAAAATAATAAAATCACTTTTTTCCTCAATAATTTGGCAAACTACACTAAATTTCATTATGCAATTAAATGTTATACATTTATATTTTTACTTGCGATTTGTTAATTCTATATATCCCAGTAGTAATTATCTACCTTGGTAGAATGGGTTTAATTGCCCCCCTAAAAAAGACAAATTCCAAAAAAGCCATTTATAGGGAGTGACATCATTTGATTTTGGTGGGAGTTCAACGGTTGAAAAAGAGGTTAGCTTCAACATTTACTCTTCTTACTTTTAAACTGAAACATAGGATATTTTGTTTTTCAAAAATCACACCAACAAAATGTTCACCCACATAGATTTTTTTTTTGGTCATAACAGATCAATGGTCTACAAAATATAAAAACAAGCAAGGGTTGGATTACATTAAGGGCCACAATCACGTAATCTCATTTACGACGCATGACAAAATTCATCTTTCATTTGAAAATACTTAAGTAAAATAGCTTTACAAATTTGAAATCCTTTTAATGGTGATTAGTTTGAAAATGAAGGAGCTTCAGAAGACCAAGCGTGCCAAATGAAATAAAAAAATAAAATTAAAATCAAACAAAAATATTTTTCTAAATAATTGGCAACCACTCTATGTAATATTCATCTACAAAAAGGGATGCCATTTATAACAATGTCATTAAACTTAAAACCTTTACAAAATAAAAATTAAAACATAATTTTTAATGTTCAGAGCGACTTATTATTTCAGGATGCCATTTTGCAGAAGAATGATTTTGGCTGTCAATCAAACTACAAGAGGCAATGCTACAGCACAGACATGACTAATGTCCAAGAAAAGCAATCGATGAGGGGATCTAGCAAAGGTCCAACTTTGATTGACAGCAGGAGTATTTCATCTGAAAAACAGTATTCTGAAATAATACTCTAGTCTCAGAATATTTAGGGAAATTTTGAATTTGTTGAAAAAAACTTCTTTTACAATGTTCACACACCATTTTCACGGCCAAATTCAAGCACACCTTTAAGGCCGATTTTTCAATTTTTCCAGCGCCAATGAAAAGAACGTTTTTTTTGTTGGCTTTGATGACTAAATTAAGTTGCTGTCTTGCTGCTAGCACATACTTTGTGCTATTTTGAGCTGATACTACTATGATCTTTTTTGGCTCATATAAACTGACGTGAATTCTGCCATTGTGCTTCAGCAAACATGGAAAATGCTCTATATCAGGGGTGGCGAACACGTGGCTCTAGAGTTTAATGTTTAGTTTTTTTTTTCTGTGTATTGAGGGTGGACACTTTCCTTGAAATCAACACAAGAACAATAATTGTTGTATTGTAAGGAGAGGAGTGTGTTATGGGAAATAATATGTTTTTAATTGTGTGTGTTTGTGTGTGTCTGTCTGTCATGGCAGGCAAGTGCGTGGTGTGGCTTTCTAACTCTCACAGTTAAACATTTCGGCTCTTTGTGTCAATCTTGTTCGCCACCCCTGCTCTATAGGTTTTGGGTAATATTTGGGTTCAATACGGAAGACAAAAAAAAAAGAACTGAATGTAAAGAGAGCAGAAGAATGAGCCAATATTATTATATTGATTGATCTTTCAATCTTAGACTGCTGATCTTTTGCTTTCTGTTTTTCTTAATTTAACTTGTACTGTATTTTTGCATGTTTTTCAGAAGATCTGTGTCCAAGTTGGTTAAAAAGAAACGTAGGTATTTTTTTCTCATTTCATTATTTATTTTTAACTTCATTTTATTGTTTTGCATTTCCAGAGATTTTTGTATTGTTTTTTGGCTTAAATCTGATCAGCTAAAATGTTTTTGAAGAACTGTGAATAAATTATATTTAATTTCTTTTGCAAGGATTATCTGCATATAAAATCACTTTTCCTTTGATAATTTGGCAAACTATATTAAAAATTATTTTAATATGCAATTAAATGTTATACATTTTTAGTTTTAGTTTCTATTTTGTTCAAATTCTACATTTATCATCTGTAATTATCCACCCTGGTAGAATGTGCTCAGTTGTTCCCCCAAAAAGACTACAATTCCATAAAAGCCATTTTTAGGAAGTGACAGAATTTAATTTTGGTGGGAGTTCAAGGGTGGAAAAAGAGGGTTAGCTTCAACTTTACTCTTCTTACTTGAAATTTTGTTTTAAATGTGTAATAATCGTATGTATCGTGTATAAACCTAAACAAATTAGTAGGTAGCATTATGGGAACATATTCTAGCTGCATGTCTTTGCATTAACTGGTTTATTGGGATCCTCTGCAAAACATAAATCACTAATTATTAAATAATTTGGAGCATAATGTTTTTATTGATATCATTAAAAAAATTGAGGCCATAATGACAGAGCAGGCGTTGCTGGTGTCATTTTCACGCACTTAAAAAAATAAAATAAAAAAATCATTTTGAGTTGACATAATTAGACTGCCAAGAATCATGGCGATGGCAACAATTTCAAGCACTTCACCCAAAGTTCAAGGCTTTTTTCACCTTGAAAACACAACATTAAAATTCGAGCCTTAACAAGGATTCCTGAATTGTGAAAAAGCATGACATTTTAATCACCACAATATTAATGAAAAACAAGTACATATTTCCAAAAGATTATAGGCTTTTTAAAAAAAATAGCCATATTAAATAGTTTTATTACAAATGTTATTTTTATATTTTGCATTTTGGCACTCTTGGGCTTCTATTGTTCAGAAAGGAAAGGGGAGCTCTGGAAAAAAACGAGTTCATTACATTAAATATATTTTTTTTTTTTTAACTACTTTGCAGTAAAACGGTTAATTTAAAGTTTTCATTAGTATATTTTACCATGAAGCATATTGGACCTGGCGTCGCTGAAATAAAATCTGCTAGCTTCTAGCACGTCAGTGGGAACGATAGCGGGATGGGCGGGACATATGTGAGATAAACACAACATCTGAAAAACAAACAAAAGACATTCTTTTGTCACATTGTATTACCAAGCTTAGTACACATTTTTCATGACCCAATTCAAACTTTTTCACATTTTTCAAGGACTTTCCAGGACCCTTCCCACTCAAAAATAAATAAATATTTTATATATATATATATATATATATATATATATATATATATACATACATACATACACATAGTTTTTTTTAAATAGTAGAAATAATAATAATTGACAAGGCCATACAAACTATTGTCAACTGCCATTAATCACGAGGAAAAAATGAAATAGCAAAGCGAAGTCACCCAAAAGCGGTTTCTGCATCATTTTTAAGCAGACCAATTTTCTTTCTTTGTTTACCACGTGGTCTATTGAGTCAGTCTTCCAACAAACTTGGCAACAATTTTTAACATCTACAAGTACTTCATTCAAAATTCAAGTGCTTTACAAACCTTGAAATGAAATGAAATGAAATGATCTGCATTTCTGCATTTGCATTTGAAATGAAATGAAATGAAATGATCTGCATTTCTATAGCGCTTTTCAAGTCAATGACTTCCCAAAGCGCTTTACATTGTGCTTCACATTTCCCAATAGCGGCCGTGATCTGTGCAGCCATGTAAGGCGCTAACCTGCTTATTGGGGGTATTGGGGTTTGAGTGTCTTACCCAAGGACACTTCGGCATGTAACACGGACAAGCCGGGATTCGAACTGGGATCCCTTAATCCTAAAACGATCGCTCTACCTCCTGAGCTACTGTAATTAGGGGCTAAAACACTCCGTTCACCTTGAAAACAACATTAAGATTCAAGCATATTCAAGGATTTAAAGTAACCGTAAAAAACCTTGAATTACAGGTGGGCAATTGGACTATATTCGCTCGTGATTTCAAAAAAAGATCGTTTAATGTTAAAAAATGAGCAGCTAATCCTAGTATTATGGAAACGGATGCTAGCTGCTAGTGTATTTGCATATGTGCCTGGTGTTGAATCATGCATTAAAAATACAGTATTCAAATTAAACCATATCCAGAAGTAAACATTTCCTAAGATTTGTATTTGCTTACAGCAATAAAAAAAAAGTAAAATATTCAAAAATATGTTGATAAGCCTTTACATTTTTGCTCAATTGTTTGTAAATTTTGTTCTTAAAAAAAATAGAGGTAGAGAGCCCGTCTTGGGATCAAGAGATCGCAGGTTCGATTCCCGGCTCCTCTGTGTTACATGTCGAAGTGTCCTTGGGTAAGACACTGAACCCCTAATACGCCCAATAAGCAGGTTAGCGCCTTACATAGCTGCACGGCCGCTATTGGGAAATGTGAAGCACACTGTAAAGCGCTTTGGGAAGTCTTGACTTGAAAAGCGCTATATAAATGCAGATCATTTCATTTCATATAATTTGTTGGGGATGCTTGCTTTCCTTTAGTTGCTAGCATCACTTTCACAGGTAATGCTTAATAATTTAGCAGCAAATGCTAGTATCACAGACCTTATTTAATAATGCTAGCATTATGGACAGAGCCTCTTGCCGCCAATACTAGTTTCTTTGGAAGAATTAAAAAAATTGATAAATTATATAATTTTTTGGGGTGCTAGGGTTCCTTTAGCTGCTGGCATCAATTTTGCGTTGAATGCTAAATCAGTTTGCGGAAAATGCAAGTGTCACAGACCTTATTTAATAATCCTAGCATTGTGAACACGGCCTTCTTCCAGAACCCATGAAAATACATGTGTGGTTTTCCCAAAGTTCAAATTTTGGCCCAGTATTTTTTCATCTGTATTTTTATATTAGTCGGGATTTTACTGTCTTGTTGTATGCTATGTTTTTTATACAGCACCGAGTCACATTTTTTTGGCTGAAAAGTGCTTTACAAATAAATTTGATTTAATTTAACATCACTTTCGCAGGAGAAGCTACATAATCTTGCAACAAATTAAATGTCACCGACCTTATTTATAAATGCTAGCATTTTTTTTTCCTTTTCTTTGTTTTTGTATGTGTTGGTCTTGCTGTCGGTCACCCCTCTCGAGTGATATGACCTGGTTGGGTTGGTAGGTAGGTAGGTAGCATTGCGAATGCGGGAGCTAGTGCTAGTTTATTTGCATTGATGCAGGAAAGTGAGTATTTTATCTAAACCCTAATCAGAAAAGTTAATCTCTAAAATTTCACTTTTTTTTTTCTTTTGATAAAAAGCAAAATGATCATATATGTGCCAATTGGTCTCAGAAAAAAAATATCAATATCATGAAAATTCAAAAATCCAAATCAAAGTGAAGATTTCCTCACCAACAGCATGTCCAGAGAGCGGAAGTCTTTACTCTTGTCAAAATGTCGCCATAAAATCTCCTCCACCGATTTGTCTTCGCAAAGACCCTGAAAGACAAAAGTCGGTTAAAATAGGTACAAAAAAAGACAGTGACTTTTGAGTAAGGATCGACTTGTTCAGGCCCGATACGGACTACAGTGGGACCTCGCTACTTCGCGGTTCCACGTTCGCGGGTTCGGGCTGCAAGTTAGGGTTTGAAACTTGTTTAAGCGTTCTGAAATAAGTTTGGGGCAAGAGTAAGAGTTTGAAACTAAAGTTTAGGCTCCTGATTCTTTTAGTGGTTGACAGTCTATTTAACCCTACTTCCAATAGTTAACTTGGTAATAACAGTTACATTACAGTAATAACAAGATAAGTTGTAATTTTTTTAGGAATGCATATTAAATTCGCGCCAATAAGTGATTAAAAAAGCACTCTGCTTGAAAAAGGTTGAAGACCCTCGCTATTAAGCCTAAAAAAATGGCATTAGAAATTTTAAATAATGCAAAAAGAATCAAAGAATATTCGTTATAAAGTCACATACAACAGAATTTCAACATAACTTGAACCTTAAACCAAAAACTAACAGTGCAGGAGATAAAAATAGGCTTAGCAGGAACACATAAGAATGTACATAAAAAACAATTTAGCATGCCTTTTATGCTTTTCATAAACAGACACACTTGATTCTCAAACTAATGTTAATATAAGAGCTAATTTATCTACATCTGAATGGGCTTCCTCAAATCAAGTGAGCTACACTTTATGCAATCTCTTAATCACAAACGTTCTTTTCTGCCAGACACAGGCATGTTGGGATGAGTTAGCTGGGATTCTACTCTCTCTTGTGGTTCGTTAGCTTCAGTAGCTCTGCTCTGCCGTTTATTCAGAAAGCGTGAGGTATCTACATCTGAATGGGCTTCCTCAAATCA
The DNA here is from genome assembly GCF_059441175.1 of Urocampus carinirostris. Classification (NCBI taxonomy): domain Eukaryota; kingdom Metazoa; phylum Chordata; class Actinopteri; order Syngnathiformes; family Syngnathidae; genus Urocampus; species Urocampus carinirostris. The sequence continues at coordinate 67,717,136 of NC_142351.1, forward strand.
AGTGAGCTACACTTTATGCAATCTCTTAATCACAAACGTTCTTTTCTGCCAGACACAGGCATGTTGGGATGAGTTAGCTGGGATTCTACTCTCTCTTGTGGTTCGTTAGCTTCAGTAGCTCTGCTCTGCCGTTTATTCAGAAAGCGTGAGGTAGGTCGAGAGTAAAAGGGGAGGGGAGGAGTCGGACCAAGGGAGAGGGTATCTGGGCTGCAACTGAGACATAAGAAACAGCCCGTCGGATAAATAAAAAATGCAAATACAGATATCTGTCAAATACTCAAATATCGGTGAAGATAATCGGCCAGCCTGATAATCGGACAACCTCTACTTTTGAAACTTACCTGCACGCTGCAGTTCCATTCCCGGCAGAACTTTTTGCTGGGAAAGTCTTCGGGGAGGCTTAGCCGGGCTACGACCCGTTCTCGGTACTGATCGAAACTCAAACTGCTCAGAAGAAGAATTTGTCGATGCGAAAATCGTGATTTAACGCGCTTCTCTAGTAATTCCAGGACATCCTGAAAAATATCAGTCAGGTGGAGTGAAAATACTTTTATTCATATAAGAAAGACACTGTTGAAAAACAAATGTACGATCAAAAAAACATGACTCATTAGTTTATAAATCTCATGAACCATTTCATTTTTTAATCCATCGAGTTATTTATTCATTTAAAGGGACGATTTGTAAAATTTAGAGTGTCATGGTGTTACAAAAAAGCATTCATTTAGGTAGAGAAATATGTATTTCTTTTACATTACGAAATCCATACTTAGAAGTCGCCACCATGTTTGTTTGGTATTTTTCTGCCATGTGGCTCTAGTTGGCTCTGGTTTTTGTTTGCATTAGACATAACAATGCCATTTATTGGCCAAATATTACACTATGTACAGTGGAACCTCGGTTCTCGACCATAATCCGTTCCAGAACCCTGTTCGAAAACCGATTTGTTTGATCACCGAAATCGTTTTTCCCATTAAAAGTAATGTAAAATCGTTTTAATCTGTTCCAAAAAACCTTAATGTTTACCATGAACGTAAACATGAAGCTAACCCAGGCTAATTGTACGTTCGCGTTAGCGTAATCTTCCGTACGAAAGATTGCACCAACATGAACGTGTAAAACTAAAAAAATCATGTCGTTTACACGTCATTTAGCACCCAGGTCTCCACAAAAAGTGGTGAGCGGTTAAAGGATAAAGAAAAGAATTATGATTAGGATTTCTTACCTTTGGGCCTGCAGAAGCCATGCTCTATTCCCTCGAAAGAAGGGAAGCTCACACACCTTCTTCATATTTTGCTATTATTAATTTCTTAAATGCAATAGTTGTACGCACTACTCTTCTTTTTTCACCTGTAGCAACTTTGCTGCGTGCACCGACCTTCTTCGGAGGCATAATTAGGGGCTAAAACACTCCGTTCACCGATAGGAAAAGCGAAAGCGAAAAGAAGTGCGTGCGCATGTCATAACAGTTCTTCACGAGGGGTGGGGGCAATTTACACATGTACCGGCGTTCGAACTCAGATTTTTTGAACGAAAAGCGAAAAAAGAATTTCTCAAAATTTTTGGTCGAGAACCGATTTGTTCGAACTGAGAGGCGTTCGAAAACCGAGGTTCCACTGTACTTTGAAACACAGAACTCATTTGAATATACATACGAAAAATATGCAAAATCTCAAAAAAGGACAATATTATTGTCAGTTTGTTTTTCGAGAAAAATATAAAAGCCACAAATGATGCACTGCGTATTGTAAGACGTGAATATGAACGAAACAGGCCTACTCTAAATTTCAGAACGGGATCCATTTTTGTTGCCAACAGTTTCTCTCTCTAGCCACTTATGTCAGCCACTTGGCTGCAGGCTAGGGCTCGCAGAGACGCTATTGTTATTGTTAGCCACTCCTGCTTCATCCTTTCTGTCACAGCTGTTCATGTAAGCTGTAATATTGCTTTAAATTGTATTAATGGGGAGTCGCACTTCTCAGACTCACTGGTAAGGTCTATTCAGAGGTACTGGAGAGGAGGGTCCGCCAGGAGGTCGAATCTCGGATTCAGGAGGAACAGTGTGGTTTTCGTCCTGCCCGTGGAACACTGGACCAGCTCTACACACTCTGCTGGGTCCTTGAGGGTGCATGGGAGTTTGCCTGTCCGGTCTGCATAAGTTTTGTGGACTTGGAGAAGGCATTCGACAGTGTTCCTCGGGAGGCCCTGTGGGGGGTAGTTAGGGAGTATGGGGTATCGCAGTCTTATCCAGGCTCTGCGGTCCCCGAATGCCCGGTGCCAGAGTTTGGTCCGCATTGCCGGCGGTAAGTCGGATTCGTTCCCGGTGAGGGTTGGACTCTGCCAGGGCTGCCCTTTGTCGCCTATTCTGTTCATAACTTTTATGGACAGCATTTCTAGGCTCAGCCTTGGTGGGGATGGAGTCCAGTTAGGGGGCCTCAGCATTGCGTCACTGCTTTTTGCAGATGACGTGGTGCTTTTGACTTCCAGATCATGATCCTCAGCTCTCGCTGGGCGGAGTCGCAGCCGAGTGTGAAGCGGCCGGGATGAGGATCAGCACCTCTAAGTCAGAGACCATGGTACTCAGCCGGAAAAGGGTGGCATGCTCCCTCCAGGTTGGGGATGAGATCTTGCCCTAAGTGGAGGAGTTCAAGTATCTTGGGGTCTTGTTCACGAGTGAGGATAGGATGGAACGGGAGATTGACAGTGTCTTCCGTCATTCGGACCCTGTATCGGTCCGTCGTGGTGAAGAGGGAGCTGAGCCGAAAGGCAAAGCTCTTGATCTACCGGTCGATCTACGTTCCTACCCTCACCGTATACAAGTGGCCAAAATGAGTTCCCTCCGCAGGGTGTCTGGGTTTTCCCTTAGAGATAAGGTGAGAAGCGCAGTCATCCGTGAGGGACTGTGTCGAGCCACTGCTCCTCCGCATTAAGAGGAGCCAGTTGAGGTGGCTGGGGCATTTGATAAGGATGCCTCCTGGATGCCTCCCTCGGGAGGTGTTCCGGGCATGTCCCACCGGCAGGAGGCCCCGGGGGCGACCCAGGACACGTTGGAGAGACTATGTCTCTCGGCTGGCTTGGGAACGCCTCGGGATCCTGTCGGATAAGCTGGAGGTGGTGAATGGGGATGGGGACGTCTGGGCTTCCCTTTTAAAGCCTGCTGCGGAAGATGATGGATGGATTATATTTATTTCGTTCGTTGTCTAATTTGGTGGTTACCAAATCGACCAACAGGTGGTGCTCACGGTTTCCAATGCGAATGACTTCAAAACGGCCTTATATTAGGTCGGGCATTTATCATGAATAAGCTTTACTTTAAACATATTGTAATTTTATCTTTGATAATCGTTTTGCACTTCATTGATAATGATAGATCAGTCTAAAATAAATAACATTGAGGCACAAATAAATAATGCACGTGGTTTGATTCTAACAACCTATGATTTATTTTTATGGCAAGGGAAATTAAATCAAGCGAAAGAACAAAGGACATTGTCTAAAGAGAAACTCAAATTTCTAATTAACAAAACAAAAAAGAACCGGGGGTAAAGGGAGTTGGGATTTCAACAGAGGTAGCAACATTGTAATTTCTTAAAGAAACATAAAATTCTAAATTGTTGTCCTTAATTTGAGAAATTTACCTATTCAATGCGTAAAAGGCTTAACAACTACTTTAACAAACACAAATTGTCCATTACGTTAACGAAATACCTTGAAAGATGATGCCAGAGGGGGGATGGGTGGGGAGTAGCTCACGTCTTTGCCAGCGGCAGGAAGCATTTGAGGGCCCATGGGTGATCTAAAAATCTCAACCCGTGGGACCTTTTTCAATATGCCTTTCCCTTACTTGGCATTGCACGTTGAAATGGTATGTGTTAACAAAGAGAAAACTCAATTTAGTTGCCAATGGTTAGTTTTCTGCCAAGTACCTCCTATCGGTGCATTTCTCAAACTAAACATTTTATGATCAGGAATCATCGGCCTATCATGAAACGAGTACACATTCGGATTTTTTTGTAACAATGAGATGGGGGGGATGAAGATTGTTAGCGTTGTCTCTCGGGTCTGTAGATGGAATCAGGGGAAAAGGTTTCTGAAGCAGGTATGAAAGGGGTGTTTCTGTAGCCAGTCTGAGAATATTTCTACCATGCGAACATCGCTGAATCTAGTGATTCTAGCAGCTTTGACTTTTTCTACTGTTTTCTTCTCCAGCCACTTATGTGAGCCATTTGGCTGCAGGCTAAAAAATGCCATCAAGACACTTATGTTTTTATTAATTGTTCTGTATAAATAAGGCTTACTTTTTCCTTCAGTGTTACTCGCCTTCCACAAGGAACAGTCATTAAGTCCTGTCATTCAGGCATCTCCCACGTTTTTCTTCTCTAGCCACTCATGCAAGCCACTTTGGTTTGCAAGCTATAGGTTTTTTCTCAGCGTCACTTGCCTTCCCCAGCTCGTCATGCCAGTAAATGTTGCGGAGTCCCATCATCCTTAATCTTTCACTCATCCCAATCAAAGTTTCCCTCTCTAGCCATTGCACCGTGATTCAAGGTCCTTGATAAAATCTGCTTGGCTCTTGCAATCTTTTACTGGCCTTTTTAATAGCTTCTTCCATCATTTAGACTTCTGGTGTTTTTCCAGTTTTCTTCTCTAACCTTTCATTTAAGCCAATTGGCTGCAGGCTATGGCTCGCCACTTTTCATATTCTCAACAAAGTATACTTTCACAGTTTTTGATCTGTGGGATGATGCATTGTTATCTTGGAAAATTAGTTCATCATCCCGAAACATTTTTTCAAATTAAGAAATAGGAATGCTGTCCAAAATGTCAATGTAAACTTGTGCATTTATTGCAGATTTGACAACATCCATCTCCCCCAGGACTGTGGGAATTTTTATGTTTTCTTTAGGCAGTCCTCTCCGTAAATCTTACAGTAACGGCACCAAACAATAGTTCTAGTATGCGGATTTGTGACTCTTCATTGAAGGTAACCTTCATCCAGTCATCCATATTCTCTGATTGCCTCTCCTTAGCCCATTGCAGTCTTGTTCTTTTGTATTTAAGTGTCAACGACGGTTTCCTTTCAGCTTTCATATATGAAAATCACGTTTCTTTTAGGCGATTTTGCACAATTCTGTCACATACATTGACTCCAACTTCCTCTATTTACTCTTCATTTGTCTTGTGCATTTTTTCTGTTAAAGACATATGACCTTTAGTTGTTTGTCTTGACGCTTACATGTCTCAAGAGACATCTCTCTTGGAGTCATGATTCTTGCCAATCCACTTCGTCCAGGAGCCCTCCAAGGTGTGATAACTGCACTGTTTTTAACTGCTAATGAGCAGATAATGAGCCGACTTAATCTAAGCCAGGTGCCCAATTAAGGAAAGGAGATCGACTGGGTGGGTCCTTACTTTGTACTCATATTGCACTGATTCCATGTTTTTCATCAGAATGGAGTAATTCCATATTTATTTCCCTGCACTTAACCTATAAAAGTAACATATACTGACCATTGCAATGTTTATTCTTAATTTATTATAGTGTTTCTGAATGCCAATATGATGCACTTTGGAATGATTGTTTCATGTTTGTGATCGGAGTTTTTTATTTTTCTTATTTTACAAAATAAAATGTCTGACTAAGGGCTTGCCCAAGACTGGTGATTACATACTTTTTGCTAGGGGTTGTATACTGAAACCATATCCCCCTAGTGTGAAATGGCTAGAGTCACAAGAGCATACTCACATTCTACAAACCTTAATTTCCCCTTGCTCTTTTCAACCTGACACTGAACATTAAGTCCACAGCACAAGGGGTGAGTTGCTGTCTCATGCAACCTTTCAACAGCAAAGGCCCGACAGTAGGGCTGCACCGTTAACAGACGTAGTGCGATTGTGCAATTGCATTACTGCGTCATTTTTTCAAGGAGTTATAGACAGCAAACCCTAACAAAGCTCCACAGAAGAGGGCGCTGTTTACTTAAATTCCACCTCTTAATAATCCTATAATATACAACTAAATATCAATACAAGACATACCCAAAGTAAATTAAAAGCTGTTGTGGAAGTATTTGGAGAATCTGGACAAATTTCGTCTCAATTAAGAGAAAACACTCACATGTTTTGTCCCCAACTGAAATAATCACTGCAAGAGCTACTAACATTTGGTGATCTAAGTTAGAACGCATAGACATAGTTCTTTTTTACTATCAACTGTTTCCAATTGCATGCAAGAGGAGAGTAGCATGGGCATCTTAGCTGGAGAACAGCTGCTACAAATGCACGAAACATAACCTGGTCCCAGGTCAAATTTGATTACAATCTAGAAAACTAAAGATTAGTATTTTGCATATTTTTCTAAAGGTATGTCTAAGCCATTCCAAGACTCCAAGAGGACCAGTGACTGGTGACATCATAAAGACACCTGTTTGCTTCTTAATGGTCTGACGGCCAGCAGGCAGGCAGGCAGGTTAAAGCATGTCACTAGTATTAACCTTTGGATGCATAAGTGGGATCAAAAATGACCCCATAGGTTGTTATTCTCTAAAATCTTTAAAAAAAAAAGTAATCTAATCCGTACATGCATTCCCTCTTCTATTCCACACAATACATCCCTAAATACTCATTCGGTCTTATCCCTTATTCTTGTATTCATAATCCTGCCATAAAGCTTTCCCACCACACTCAACAGACTTATATCCCTCAAATTACAAGGAGATTGATTCAGATTCCTACTATAGCAGAATTCTGGACAGACTTTTTATCTCCAACATTTGAAAGTTTCAGGTAAGTATCTCGGACGATTGGCGCAAGGCAAGTGCCGCGCACAATTGTTTTACAGTCGCGCTGCTGCCGATCGCTGACAAAGGACATCCCCTCCCACGGTTGCTTGGACGCTCTTTCGGCATCCGACTGCTCACAAGTGAGTATGGGTTGTTGTAAGGGTTGCTTCCGCTTCCGTAGGCAAGTAGCCCTTCTAGAGGGACGTGTCCGTGAGCTAGAGCAGTTTAAACGGAAAATGTTACGTGCCTCGGACACCATTCCTAGCGTGGGTTGTAGCGAACATGCTAGCCCGGTTAGCACTAGCCCTAAGCGGCATGCTAATCGGGGTAAGCCAATTCAGATACATAACAAGTTCAGCCCCCTAGCTAGTCCCACTCCACCCCGGTCTACTGGCTCCCGCACTCTAGTTATAGGTGACTCCATCACCCGTAACATAAAGCTTAGCACCCCAGCCACGGTTATGTATTTCTGGGGCCAGAGCACCCGACATTGAGGCTAATTTGAGGGAGCTGACATGCAAATCTAGACACCAGGACACGGCTAGCTACACCGATAGTCATTCACGTCGGCTCTAATAGCTGAGATTACAAAGAAAAATATTGCTAGGACCTGTAATCTCGCCAGAAAGATGAGTCAGCATCGAGTAATTGTCTCTGGCCCCGTGCCTGCAAGAGGCAATGATGAGAGGTTTAGCAGACTAGTCTCGCTAAACCGGTGGCTGGCAAGTTTTTGCAGTCAGCAGGGATTTAGGTTTGTGGATAACTGGCCTGCTTTCTGGAGCCGACCTGACCTGCTGAGGAGAGATGGCCTTCACCCTAACTGGGAAGGTGCTCTCACTCCTAAAAATATAGATTACTGTTTAAGCCTTCCATGAAAGGGTACACTAGTGCAGGCCAGGTCACAGGTGTAACCACGGGTGTGGAGTCTGTAACGCTAGAGCTAACTAGCGCTATGCTAGATTCATGCAATTCATAGTTTTTGTAGTTTAGAGCGTTCTATTGACTGCACCATACACCCTGATCTGTACTCTTCTATAGCATCTTCTTCTGTGCTTCTTACCTCTGTTTCTCCCTTGTTAGATGAGGAGGGAGAAGAAATAACATTATTTTCTACCAATAGTCATCCTGCTACTCCACCTGTCAACAATATTCCTGTGGAGGTTACCACTAAGGTTGCCATCAAGGTTCAAAACTCGCGAAAGGTTTCAGCTCAGTCCACAGTGCTGAAGCTTGGCGTTCTGAATATTAGATCACTAGCCTCCAAAGCTTTACTTGTTAAGGACCTTATTAATGAACACAATCTTAACCTTATTGGCCTTTGTGAGACCTGGTTAGATCTCTTTTTAGCAATAGATTCTGGTGCCTCATCAATGTAACTGCTGCTGGGTCTCAGCGCTGCTTTTGATACTGTCGACGACAACATATTACTGGTTCATCTAGAATGCATTGGTATCTCAGGAACTGTACTCTCGTGGTTTAGGTCCTACCTGTCAGACAGGATGCAATGTGTCAAATATGGCAATCTGACCTCTAAACAATCTAATGTCCCTTGTGGTGTTCCTCAAGGCTCTGTACTTTGCCCCCTTCTTTTTAGTATTTATATGATCCCGCTTGGTGACATTATCCGCAAGTATAATATTAGTTTCCATTGCTATGCAGATGACAATCTGTATGTGCCACTGGAAACAACTGGACATTTAAGTTGTAGAAATCTGGAGGCTTGCCTTTCTGACTTTCAAAGATGGATGTCACCTAATTTTTTTATGCCTTAACCCAGAAAACACTGAAATGTTGATTATTGGTCCAGCTCACTGTCGTCAGTTGTTTTCAAACACTACCCTGAAACTAGACAAATGTAATATCACCCATAGTGACTCGGTCAAAAATCTACGTGTTCTATTTGATCCTAATCTGTCGTTTCAGTCACACGTGAAAAATATTACTAGAATATCTTTCTACCACCTCCGTAATATTGCGAAGATACGTTCGATGCTGTCCCAATCAGATGCAGAGGTTTTAATTAATGAGTTTATTACTTAACGGCTTGATTACTGTAATGTATTGCTTTCTGGTCTCCCGATGTCTAGCATTAAACGTTTCAGAATGCGGCAGCTAGACTTTTGACTAAGACCAAAAGGTTTGAGCATATTACTCCTGTATTGGCCAACTTGCACTGGCTCCCAGTCCACTTAAGATGTGACTTTAAGGTTCTCTTATTAACATATAAATGTTTGCATGGGCTTGCACCCTCTTATCTCTCTGATTTGATTTCCCCCTATGTTCCTGCACGGAGTCTGCGACGGAAAATGCCGGTCTACTTGTGACTCCGAGCCCAGAAGTCTGCAGGCTGCAGGCTCGAGAGCGTTCTCCATCGATGTTATGGAACGCCCTGCCTCCAGAGATAAGATCTGCAACCTCAACGGAAGTTTTTAAATCGAGGCTTAAGACACACTTCTATTCCAAAGCCTATGATTGATGCCCACCTCATATTCTGTATTGTCCAGTCTTTTCCCGCAACCTGCCTGGGTGATTCAAAATGGCGGCGCCCTGTATGGCTGCGGCTGCATCTGCTCCCGACAGTTTCTCACATTCTGGTCAAAAACCCCAATCTTCGACTCAGTTTATGAGGGCGAACAAAGACAACTCTAACTGCAGATTAATATACGATCGCAGTTTTTTGCTGGATATGCGAACATCCAGGAATCCAGCGCAAATTTCGACGATCACTCTGGAGTGTTTACTTAGCCTCGGAGTGCTCTGCACTATTGTACTTACAGCGTTATTGTTACAGTGTTAATGTTACTGTTTACCTGACTTGTTAACCTGAATGCCCATTTTGCACATCTGGTTAGCTACTCCTCTTGCACTATCGGCACTATGGTAAAATACTATACGTAGCCATAATACAATACAACTTTTACTTATATCTGTACATTCGAGGAAACTGTGCGGGTCAGATGTATCGACATTTCGTTCTGTATACACGTGTACTAGAATGACAATAAAGTAGATCTGAATCTGAATCTGATACGAAGGAGAAGGACGATTTGAGATGAGTCAGCGGACCAGCGTCTGACCTGAAGCATGTCAACCCCTGCATTTACCAGCTGGCAGAAATGGGAAACTGCGTCGTGGCCGCCATAGACTTTCTGGACTAGTTTACAGGCTGGGGGCGTCGTTGCTGTCATGCACTTTCCGGACATTTTCAACATCTTACCTAGTGTTTACTATTCTGTGTACAGTAATGCTAATTGTGATTCACCCTGGTCAATCCTGGAAGGGGGATTGCCACATGTGAGGTCCTTTCTCAAGGTTTCTTTTTCCTCATACTGGTTTAAGATCAGGTAATTGTGTAATTGTAATCCTGTGCAGTCCTTTGAGACATTTTTGTGATTAAGAGCTATATAAATAAATGTGACTTGACTTGACCAGCCTGTCACTTTTCCCTTTGTACAAGGGAGTCACAGATGCACCATGACAGTCCTCTGGTACCACTCAAAGCACAAAACTTAAGACACGCTATTACAGATTCACCACCTACTATACTGTATGCTCCACAATGCATCCATCCAACCAAGCACTCTTCCCTCCATTTATCAACTGCATCCACCCCTTCCCTCACAATCACCCTCTCATTCAATTCACCTAACAAAGACATCTGTCCACAACTCACAGACAATACATGCCTCCTTTTCATCAGTCATATTTAACAGCTCGCTGAAATACTCAGACCGTCTTTCACACAACCTGTCATTATTATCTTTCACTCTCCTCCTGGGTTGTCTCTTCCTTATCCTCTCCACTTCATTCCAAAACATTCATTTATCCTCGTCAAAACTCTGTCAACGTTTTCCCTTATCTTTAATTCGCATTTAACAATTTATTTTCATTCTGTACATATATTTTGTGATCATCACTCTCCAACCATTCCTCAAATACCTTTATTTTTTCCACAACTGCTGCTCTCAAATTTTCATTCGATCACTCACTATTCTTCCTTACACCTCCGCCAACCTTACGCATTCCACATACCTCAACTGTGCTGCGTTTCAAGCATGTTTTCTGAAATTCCTACTCTTCCTCCAACCAATCTATAGATCTCTCCCTCACCATTCAAAACACTTTATCCATCTTCCCTTGTACTTATCCTGCTTCCTCTAATTAATGATCATCACTTTTCTTGCATGCATTTTCTTTCCATAACCCGGCCACTTACAACACACTCTTAATATTTCCTTCACTAGATAGTGGTAAGACATTCCAACAGCTTCACCTCTCAGTACAATTACATCCACCAATCTCCCACACATATTCCTACTAAGCAACACACAATCCATCATTCCTTTCTTAACCACTCGTCTATCTGCCACTCCAATATTGCATTAAGCAATTTATTCAAATTAAAAAAAAAAAATAACTAGTGTTGCTGGAAAGCCAGCAGAAGGTAACTTGATTTGATCTCAGGTTGTGGACATGTTTTAAAATGATCTGTGTGCCACACCTGGGATGGATGTCGCCCACCATTGTTCCAAGCGACGCTCACAAACTTTGTGTTATTGCTCAAACCTGTGGAAGCTTACAGGGAACATTGATTACAAGGTGTGTCTGTTCTTCTCCATTCAACTTACTTGAATGCTACTCAGAAAATGTCAAATTTTTTGACATACAACTTATTTTTAATGTAACTGATAGTTACTTTCCCTGGTAACCAATTACTATTACTATAGAGTAATTCAGTTACTAACTCAGGTACTTTTTGGAGAAAGTAGCGAGTAACTAGAACTATTTTTTTAAGTTAACGTGCCCAGCATTGCTTATTATACAGTCACTTGAAAAAAATAGAAAAGGGCAGGACCACTCACCAGCCTGCAGGTAAGCCCGACCACAGTGACAGGCGCCTGGGCCGACTGGGACGCGTCCAACAAATTGTACAGCAAAGTTTGGTTCTTGTGTTGAGCAAACAAGTCAAACTCTTCAAGGATGAACAAAACTGGAAGAGTGCTCCTGTGGTCCCCTGCACGTAAACTCAAGTTAATACAAACACAGGCAAGGGGGGAAAAAATGGAGACTCCATTTTTACCTTGCTTAAGGGCTTCCAGCAAGAAGACCAAGTTCTCAGCAAAGCTTCCCTGAAGGCAATATTTGGTAAATGGTCTGCATTTAGGTAGCACTTTTTAAGTCAATGAAAACCTCCCAAAGCGCTTTACATTGTGCTTCAAATACACACACATGTGCAGGATCTGCACAGCATGCACTTATATTTACTCAAGTATATATTTTGATGACTACTTTTTACAATTACTTGATTGAAATTCTTTTAAAGTTACTGTACGTTTACTTTTGTAACACAATTCGGCGCTCCACCTCAGTGCTACGCGTACTTAGGGGCTGGAGTGGCATTTTGGCGTTGCACTATGTACTTCGCCACTAAAGTGCACACTTGATTTGTGAGAGGAAGCGCACAGGCATGCACGTGCACACACAAACACCCCCCTACTTAAGAAAGAGATTTAGTAAGTGGAATTTATTCGTAAGCTGCTTCAATGCTTTATTTTGTTTGTTTAAGGGGTAGATAAGTAACTTGTCTTGTACTAAAAAAATAAACATTTCATAAAACAATATGCTTTATCAATATGAAATATAAATATAGCTAAGTTTATCTTTTATCTGGAGGGACGAAAGCATGACCAACTTGGGTGCCAATCCAAAGAAAGTTCTTTAAAGCTCACTAATGTATTTAATATAACAAAGTCATAGAAAACCCTCATAATTTTCTTTTCAATATTTGATACAATAAGAAACAAAACATTTAATTTTTGATCATTGAAGTAATATTATTCAGTGTTGGTTTTCAGTTTAATTTGGAAACTTTTTATTTGAGATATTCAAATATATTTGTGAGTGAAAAATGATATAATTGATTTTGATCAGTTTCGAAATAAAATAATAATTTTGAATAAATTGCATATATGCCGAGATTTTTCGTTTTCCGGAGTTCCGTTTAGCGGAGTGGGTGACATCACACGCTAAGCCAAAAGTTCGCCAGAGATGGAAATCTTTGTGCCCAGGCATACACCACCTCGTGTTAGCGAGTCCACCAGAGGAGGTTAGCTCCGGTAGCTGGCGGAAGTTTCAGACCGAGGGCATGCATTATCTTCTCACGTTCGTTTACGCTGTCCTCCGCTTCTTCTTTCAGCTCACTTTCGTCACTCGACATCCATTAGCGTCTATGAATTCGATAATACCGCTGCCACCATGTTTTATGTTAGATATTAAGATTAAATGAAGACTCGCACACAGATGTATGTCACTCAGCTTTACCGGAAACTTCAGTCTGTACATTGCAAATTGGTCCCTTTCAAAATATTTGAAATGAGCATTGTCGACACTCACAAAGACTTTATCCCCGACAACATTCTCTAGGTTGAGCTGTCGCGTTATTTCTTTGAGGGTAATTCTGTCGTCCGTCTGCAAGAGGCCTGCACACACACACACACACAAAATATAGGTCAAACGGCACACCAAAGGATTATCGAGCGAGAAGGGCTACATACCGGTGAGGTGGACCTGCAGGAGGTTTGTCTGCACTTCTGAGTCATGCAACAGGTCTCGTAGCACACATTTCAGGAGCTAAAGTATTATGGAGTTCTATTAGTAGCAAAATTATGTGACCTGTCCTCTCTTCAATTTGTCTTCTGTGTAAAACCAGCAGACTTAAATGAGATCGTAGTTTTCTAAAGATTTAATATTCTTAGATTTTTTTTTCACCATTCTTCTTACAATTTTGACATCACTGGGTGAGATCTTGCACAGAACCCCAGATCAAGGGAGATTATCAGTGTTTCTTTACGTCTTCCATTTTCTAATAATTGCTCCCACGCTTGATTTACTCCAAACGTCTTAACTATTGCAGTTCGGTCTTCCCAGCCTCTGGTGTCTTTCGACAGCGTCTTTTATACCAATAATAAGTTTAAACAGGTGCCATTAATTCAGGTGACGAGTGGAGCCTCGTTAGAAGAAGTTGAACCTCTGACAACCAGAAATCTTGCTCATTTGTAGGTGACCAAATAATGATTTTCCACTCTAGTTTGGAAAAAAAATATTTTAAAATCAAACCATAGGTTTCTAGGTTTTTTTTCTTCCACATTCTGTCTTGATTGATGTTTACTCATGTTGAGAATTACAGGCCTCTCTAATCTTTTCTAGTAGAACATGTACAATTGGTGTTTGACTAAATACGTATTTGCCCCACTTGTTAGTGTTGTTTTTGGGTCGATAACACCTGGTATTGTATACAGTATGTGCACGTCTAATTTGTACTATTGTGTTCCATTAGTGCTAAAATTCTGACAACGTTCTGCCGGCGGACCGTCAGACAAACCGTAATATATAAGACGTGTCTTTACGATTGTCACCAGACACTGAAATACATCAATAATGCAGACAGATTTGAAAAAAATCTGCATCCTTTCATTCTTATTGTTGGAATCTGTTTCGTCCAATGATTTCCTTTTGAAGTAAACAGACAAGCTTTTTTTCACGGCCCTTAGCCTGCCATAGCCTGTATTGAGAAAACAGACATGACCTACTTTAGCTTCAAAAATGTTTAGCCAATAGTGACCAATTCAAATGTGACATTGGTTAGCCAATGAAATACCCAACATAAAAGTATTTATACTTACAGTGAATATTTAAATCTGAGCCAAAAATAAACGTGCCTAATGAAACTCGGGATCCATTTTTACCCATTATTATTACGCGTAAGTGTGCACAATCAGTGATTAGCTTCTGGAAAGAGTAGTCAAACATTTACATTTCTTTCACAATGTTTAAAAAAATGGCCAATATACAATATACTGTTGCACAGGTTTTAGAGCTGTAAACTGGTAGTCTCAATGGCCACTTTTGGAAAAATTTTGATATACAGTACCTTGAGAAAATTGTGTATAATAACATGTTTAGTTTTTAAATTGTGATCATATTTGACCTGGGACCAGTTAAGGCTTCATGCTATTGTCCCATCTGTTTCCAGCTAAGATGCCAATGCTACCTTCTGCAGGCATGTGAATAAAAAAAACAGGTGGGATTAAAATCCTTCTATCTCTTTGTGTTCCAACTCTAATTACCTATTGTTAGTAGCATTTTCAGTGAGTATTTCCATTTGGGACAAAACTTCAGAGTGTAACCTTTCAAAAGAGACCAAAACCGTCCAGATTCTCCAAACTGTAAAAGAACACCATTCAATTTATTCTGGTTACGTCTTGATTGAGATTTTAGGCAGAGTTTACAGGATTGTTTAGGGGTTTACAACGTAGGCCAGTATTTGATGAAAAAACACAAGTATCATTGCTCATGTACATTTCAACACCCACTGTATCTAGCAGCAAAATGTTGGCACTAATGGAATGTCAATTTATGCAAACAAATCTGGCACAAATGGAAACCCATAGTACATGTTACATGTGCCCATATACAGTATAACGACAGCTGACTGTCACGAGCATCGACACTTACATTCGCAGACGACATATATGCATATATAAAATGTGAACACTAATGGAACATGATTTTATACATAGACAAAAAAATTCGGCACTAGTGGAAATCCCACATTACTCTTTACAGGTGCACATATGCAACGGCAGCTGACAACAAGAGCAGCAAGTTACTTATATGGACACAGCAAGTCACGTCCAATGCGTAGACAACATGTCATTGGGCACATAGCTTTACATAAGCCTTTAACAAATGCAACACGTTGTATTGTATTAGCCAACTATCAAAATTACAACACTTAATGCAGCGCACACTGTGGAGAATGTTGCACCACATGACTACTCTATTGTAGGACACCTTCTCAAGTTTAATGTCACCACAATATCAATGAATTACAGCATGTTTCGTTAATTTGATAAAATTAAAGAAATGCATGAATAAATCATTGTTGATGTCATTTTCATTTTGAGGATTCAAAAAAATAAATAAAAATAAAATGGAATATACATAATGTGCCCCTTAAATGGCCAACAAAAAGAGTGCAATAAAACATAGCATGCGGTTATAAAAAAATATAACAGAAGCCTTTTGATAAGGTTAAGTAAATAAAACCATATTAATGCAGTTTAAGTTTCTCCCTATTTCTGAGCAGATTTTGGTACATGGGTAAAACACTGCAGCAGCATCTCTCTGTTGATGCTAAAAGCAGCCATTCTTGGGCCTCACCAATAAAATATAAATAATATCACCAAGTGTCATTCAAAATACATGCTGGCAAAACTTGGAAATCACCTCATAAAAACAGCTAATTTGTTACTGAAAAAAGTGCTTATAAGCATTGTGCTCTCACCCAGGTAATGTGTCTTCAGATTTGAAATTAAGAGTACCCCGTTTAATTGTGACACTGCTGCTTTAAAAAGTGACTTATTGTTTGCGCATTTTATACCGCGGGCAACCACGGGCAAAAAAAAAAAAAAAAAAAAAAAAAAACGCAAAATTTTACCCGCGATACAGACGCAAACGGCTGTGTGACCGGGCCCTTACGCAGTAACACCCAGAGTTGGAGTGTATTATTTATTTTACACATTTTTACAGCATTGGAAAACGATAGTTTGTGTCATTTTGGCCTCCAACAAAACCCATATTAAAATAAAAGTATATTTCCCTCATATATTTTTTTCAATTTGCAAACATTTAAAAAAAATACCACAGAGCCACTCGGCAGTGCTTAAGAGCTGCATGTTGCTCCCGAGCTGTGCGTTGCCAACCCTGGCACCAAGAAACCTATTTTACACTCATGGAACGCCATACTGAGGATAACAATAACAAAAAACGGGATGTGATTGCACCTCCCAACAAGAAATTCATTCATGTGATCTCACCGCCGTTTTCCCCGATCCTCTCGGACCCACAATAAGCACAGAGTTGCTCTCTCCTTGGCTTGCAGTTTGCTGTAGCAACCCCAGCAAGTGTCTGCAAGGAAAAGGTGAATTATGGGAGATGCAATGTGCCGGATGAGATTTCAACTTACTTGTGTTGTGCCTCCAGAGCCTCAAGCCCGCTTGGAAGCTCATTATGGCAAAGTCGCTCTCTAAGACACTTCTGAAGCTGACATTCAAATCACAGCATACCATTAGTCGCTTAGGTGCATCAGGAACGATTTCTTCCATTGGCCTCGCCACCACACTCTACACCTCTCCCTCTCTCCTTGCACGTGAGTTCCAGTTCACATGCGCGCTAAATTTGCTTTACTCAATCTCGTGCTGACATTGATTTCAAAATGTGGTTTAAACACACCACAGAGGGAACCCAAGTTGTTTTACCCACATGCACTTAATTCCAGTTGAATTTGCAAGTGAATTAATCTCAAGCCCTGATTTTTATGCGCTGAATAGATCTTGTGCGGTGACAAGGTCTAGGCAGTGCACATTGCCGCTTAGAGGGAACATTGGCCTCACAGCTTTCAAACCCTTAAACAACATTTTCGAGAAAAAAAAAACACATTTGACCTGTGGCAGCAGATTGCAGTTTTCAATATTATCTGTTGTACAGTACTGGTAACAGCTGATTTACAACCTCCTTCATTTACATCCACCTGCACTTAAGGATTTGGAATTTTCATACGGCAAAAACTGATTTATCAGTTCATCATGATTTCTTATAGAAAAAAAAATCAATTTGACCAAGACTCCCTATTAAAATCGAAGTCTGAGGGACCACTGTTGTTAACAAACCTGTGACATATATTCTTAAACCAATTTTGAAGTTTATTTGGTCTTTCATTTGCTCATGATAGCTTGACTCTGGAACCCAAAAAAAAAACAGGGAGAAAAAAATAGGAATCACACAGGGCATGCATTTTAAAACTATTTAGTCAGTTACATACCTGTAAACCTCAGCAAATTGCTACCCTTTTTAATATTTGCAATTCCTCTCATTAAACTAGAATAAACCTAACAAATACAACACTCACAGCAAGACATACCAAGACAGACTAAGTCGAATAAAAACAAAGAACATTTGTGTTAACAAGTTCATTTTACTTACCAAATAAACAACACTATTATTTCAGCATCTGTCTTATTCATTCCCCTACTTGCAGTAAACTTATTGTTGCTTACTATAAATAACAAATGATTAGAGACAAAAAGGGCAAGATGAGATTGGCCAAACTAAAATTGTTATGCAGCGTGTACAATTTGAATTGGTCAAAAACATAAAATATGAGAGAAACTTTTAAGTTGACAGGCATACAATGTTAAAGGGACAGTTGGAGTATTTAGTGTTCTCCTAGTGGTACAAAAAAATTCATCCAGGAGAAAAAAATAACCTAAAAGTATGGATGGATATAAATAAATGATCTTTCAATTTAAAAAAAGTAATATTCTTTGGTAATCGCAACGCAAATCAATATTTAGAAGTAAAAATGGATGGTGCTGCAATACATATCAGAAATTAAGTTTTCAGGGGTTATAATAGACAATAAATTAAGCTGAAAAACACACATCAGACACATACAAACTAAAGTATCTAAAAGCATTTCAGTAATTAATAAAGCCAAATTCATTTTAAACTATAATGCATTGCATTTATTATATTGTTCTCTAGTTCTGTCATACTAAACATATTGTGTAGAAGTCTGGGGAAATAATTACAAAAGTTCACTACAGCCCCTTTTTATCCTCCAAAAATGTGCAATTAGAAACATACACAGGGTAGGATATTGAGATCATACTAGAATTTTATTCCTGCAGTCCAAATAATTAAAATTGCATGATTTAGTAAAATGTTTGACTGCACAACTGCTATTTAAGGTCAACCAAAACATAGTGCCAGAAAACATCCAGAAATTATTCATTCGGAAAGATGGAAATTATAATTTAAGGGGCTGCAGTAAATTCATAATCCCAAAGGTGAGAACAACCAGGAAAAGTATGTGTGTGTCTGTGTGTGGAGTCAAACTTTGGAACAATTTACAAGACAAAATCAAACAATGTCCAACTATTCACTTGTTCAAATTGACATACAAAAAACATTACTGGTGGAATACAGAGATGAAGATGGGTATGAGTGATACGAGAGATTGGGAATAGTGTGTTGAGAACTAGGGTTAACTTTGTTGTTATTGTTGCTATTGTTATATCATAACTGTTATTATTTAATATTATTACTATTGTTGTTATTATCATTGGTGTATTTCATAGGGAAGATGAAGGGA
This sequence comes from Urocampus carinirostris, assembly GCF_059441175.1. NCBI lineage: Eukaryota > Metazoa > Chordata > Actinopteri > Syngnathiformes > Syngnathidae > Urocampus > Urocampus carinirostris. Next base: position 67,736,132 of record NC_142351.1, read on the forward strand.
TAGGGAAAATAAGCATCTGCTTCTTACTACCCCTTTTCGAAAATATTATGTAACATTATTTTGTTGTTGAGTTATTGTTTATGTTCTGTTTTTATTTTAATGTTCGAAATAAAGTTTTCATTCATTCATTCATCAAAAAAGCGAACATTGATTTGATTTTCGTATGGGCCGGAACAGAATAATCGACTAACCATAATTTCTTGGGGAAAAAATAAATTCAGACCTCAACATTTAACCTGGAACGGTTTAACGTCGAAATATGAGACACAACCGTTGACAACAAACCTGTGCGAATTCTTCGACTTGTTTTTGCGCTTCTTTAGTCTTTCGTTTGCTCATAATCGCACGACTCTGGAACCAAATTAACCAGGGGGTAAGGAACAAAATGTCATGCACTTTTGGAAATATTGAGTGGTAAAACACGCAGAGACAAAGTCGTTCCTTACTATTGAGTTCAGTTGCACGAAAACTGTTTATCTTCTGATCACAACTGCACTTTTTCCTAAATCAACCCGAATTGCATCAATGGCGAGAACAATCAAATCGCCAAGCGACTGATAAATTGCGGGGAAAAAAAGACTACGTTTGTGTACTTCCGGCTTTCTACTGCAGTTCCATCGTTGTTGTCGTCGCTGATTGGTTGCAAATCGCACAATGTGAAATCGCCCCCCCATTCAAAATGTACATCTATCTACCTTGGTCATATCCCTCAATAGGGGTGACCGACGCAAGACAAACACATACAATAACAAAGAAAGAAAAAAAAAGGGGGGGGGGGAGCAAAAACACACACAAACATTTTTGGACCATGGTTGCAAGGGCACAATTTCCTTTAGTGTGTCTCGGGCCAATACAGCCTGGTGGCGCATGTCCCACTCCAGGCCAACAAGCGGTGCTAGGAATATACTGGACTAAACCATTTCAAGGCAGTGGGGTATTTCAGACGCAGCGACATTCATTTTTATTTTTTTAATTAGAAAAATAATCTGACATTTTCCATCGGTCCTTTATTAAGGCAAGGAACGTTTGATAAATGTTATCAAGCACCCCCAAACGAGCTGGTTACATCCATAATTCATGTACTGTATTAACTGTGTTTATTTAGGATTTTTTTTTATTGTCTAAACTTTAGACTCTAAAGGGTGTCTGACGTCTTGTGGGGACATCACCTCCCCTGGCTGCCACCACGCATGCGTAGTCGGTCTCTCCATCATGTCCAATCTGCAGAGCTAACCAATGGGTAGGTTTTCATTCTTTTCTCGTTATTATCGCAAACAGACCCCCCTGTGCCTTTTTTTGGAATACGGTACTTGTCGTTTTCTTACTATTCGCTGAGCTACTCGGGTAAGAAGGCGCATGTGTTGTGTATAGACGCGGAGCTATAGCACGACTAGCTAATGATGGTTACGAGGGCCCAGTCTTGGCCTGTTGTTGCTCCTCTGCTCCACTTCGGCATTTTTTTCTCGCAAAGAATTTAACCAAGCGGGGGGTTTCGTACCCCGCCCGCCCCCAACGATTCACCAAAGCCTGGTGGAAGGCGTCCGCGTTGCGTTTTCGCTTCTGGCCAACGCTCGGTTATGCTAACCTTAAGCCAGTCGAGCTGTGACCAGAGCAACGGAAAGGCGTTTTTATTGGCATCGGTTTTTTCCCTGGTGATGGAATTGATCAGTGCACATTAACACAGTTCATTTTCGTACGAGAAACTGCGTGTGATGTTCACAGCAACACTCCGGCAGGCTAATGCTAACGTGCTAAGTGGTAAGCGTTTGGTGCCAGATCACAAAAAAAACGTTGTTGATTTGCATTGGGACAGTGTATACGATAAGTTTTCTCAAAATGCGCAAACAAATGCCAGTTTATCCCGTATTTGCAGCAGCAACGCGGATCTGAAGTAATTTTTTCTCAGTTGTGCTCTCATCACTTGGCTGGCCCAGATGGCTTGTCACTGTCAGCATCTGACATACATAATCTCTTCTTTTACGAAAACACGTGCTCCAAACGTGATGAACTTTAACTTCTATAATGCAGGGCTCAGCAACCTTTTCGGTGTGGAGTGCCACTTTCAAATTTTCTGGTAAATCAGTGTGCCACACCAAGATTAATGACTCGCACAACAATTTTTTTTATATCCAACAAAGCTTTAAATTTACACCAGTCCGAATATACAACATGATAACTGATTTGTATTACCAATAAATTGTGATGATTAAAACTGAACGAATATATAGATTTTTATTATATATTGGTCACCGATTTACAATTTCAACCTCGATAACACTAAATTTTGGGGACCCATAGATTTTTGAGCATGTGAGTCCCCGAGACCCATCACTTTTCAGAGGTAAAATGAACACTGCTTGTGGTGGTGTAAAAAATTATAACAAAAAGGTGGGCAAAAATCCCAGAATCACACAGGGGGACATAGTGAATGATCTGCAGAGAGTTGGGACCACAGTAAAAGGCTAATATCAGTAACACAATGTGCCGCCAGAGATTCAAATACTTCACTGCCAGACACGTGCCCCTGCTGAAGCCAGTACATGTCCAGGCCCGTCTGCGGTTCCTTAGAGAGTATTTATTTGATCCAGAAGACGACTGAAGAACACAGGTTCTAGGGTTTGGAGGAGAAATAATATTGAATTGCATCAAAAAAAACAGCATCAGTGCTTGAAAAAGCTTGTGAAGAATTACAGTAAACCTTTCGCCTCCGTTGCCAACAAAGGGGACATACAATATTTAGGTTAACTATTTGTAATATAAAATATAAAAATATTCAAAATGGCGGCGCCCTGTATGGCTGCGGCTGAATCTGCTCCCGACAGTTTCTCACATTCTGGTCAAAAACCCCAATCTTCGACTCAGTTTATGAGGGCGAACAAAGACAACTCTAACTGCAGATTAAAATACGATCGCAGTTTTTTGCTGGATTTGCGAACATCCAGAAATCCAGCGCAAATTTCTACGATCACTCTGGAGTGTTTACTTAGCCTCGGAGTGCTACGTCAACAGAACACAGCGGCCTACAAAGCAGCGAGTAAAAGTGGCAAGCGGCAGCGCTGTGACCGGGGAAGGAAACGAGGTTGTCGGGCCGGGCTAACGGCTCGGATGAAGGCCAAACCCTTCAAAACGCCTCTACCATCCATTTTCCTATCCAACGTCCGCTCCCTGGACAACAAACTGGACCATTTACAAGTGGAATTCACATCGAACCGCGAGTTGACGAACTGTTGTGCTTTAATTCTGACGGAGACATGGCTAAACTCATCTATCCCGAATGACGCTGTTAGCATTGTGGGGCTAACTGCTTTCCGCGCTGATAGAAGCGGCGAGCTCACCGGCAAGAGCAGGGGTGGCGGTCTATGCATTTATACCAACAACAACTGGTGTAGAAATGCGAAGATAATCTCGAATCACTGCTCACGAGACATTGAACTTTTGACGGTGATCTGCAGACCCTTCTACCTACCGAGGGAGTTTAGCGCGACCATCATTACTGCCGTGTACGTGCCCCCCAGCGCTAATACGAAGGAGGCAATGGACGTTCTCTACCGAACTGTGAGTGAACTGCAGCATGCTTACACCGAGTGCATTTTTATTGCGGCGGGGGACTTTAACCAGGCCAATATGAAAACAGTTCTCCCGCATTTCCATCAGCATGTAAACTTTGCTACAAGAGGTAGGAACACATTAGACCTGGCCTACACAAACATCAAAGGTGCATATAAAGCAGCCCCCCGCCCCCACCTTGGCTCATCAGATCACCTTTCTGTTATGCTAATTCCAGCATACAAGCCCCTGCTGACCAGAGAAAAACTTAGTGAAGCAGGTGAGGGTGTGGTCTGAGGGGGCAATGGAGGCACTACAGGACTGCTTTGATTGCACTGATTGGGACATGTTTAAATCGGCTGCCAGTTACAACAACAAAATAAATATAGATGAGTACGCCATTTCTGTGTCAGCCTACATCAGTAAATGCGCAGAAGACGTCAGCAATACCAAAAGTATATGCACCCGTGCCAATCAGAAGCCCTGGATGACTGCTGAGATACGCAAACAACTAAAAGTACGGAACCTTGCCTTTAAATCTGGTGACAAGGAGGCGCTGAGATCAGCGAGGGCTAACCTGAACCGTGCTATCAGACTAGCAAAGCGAACGCACAGTCAAAAAATCCAGGAACGTTTCCTCAGTACAACCAACACCAGGGATATGTGGAAAGGCATTCAGGCCATCACCAAATACAAGCCAACCACCGCCCCAGTGCAGGACACTAGCATGGACTTTCTGAATGACCTCAACAAATTCTTTGGAAGGTTCGAGGCACAAAACGGCACCCCTGCAGCGAAAGCGGTTCCAAATCAGGACGAAAGAGCACTCCACCTGGACTCAACTGACGTGAGAAAGACCCTGAGAGGGGTCAACACAAGGAAGGCTCCAGGCCCGGACAACATTCCGGGGCGGATACTTAGGGATTGCGCCGATCAGCTGGCTTGTGTACTAACAGACATTTTCAACACCTCGCTAGACCAAGCCAAAGTACCATCATGCTTCAAAATTGCCAACATCATCCCAGTGTCAAAGAAACCCCAGATCTTATCATTCAACGATTACCGGCCCGTTGCACTGACTCCTATCATAATGAAGTGCTTTGAGAGACTGGTTAAAGAGCACATCACCTCCAGTCTCCCCTCCTCATTCGACCCCTTTCAGTTTGCCTACCGGACAAACCGCTCCACCAGGGATGCCATCTCCTCTGCGCTTCACCTGAGCCTGACACACCTAGAGGAGAAGAACACCCATGTGCGGATGCTGTTCCCGGACTTCAGTTCAGCATTCAACACCATCATCCCACAACATCTGGTAGACAAAATGAGACTCCTGGGTTTCAACAGCCCCCTGCGGAACTGGCTGCTGGACTTCCTCAGTGACAGACCCCAATCAGTGCGGATAGGTCAGAACATCTCAGATATCATCTACCTCAGCACGGGCTCCCCCCAAGGCTGTGTCCTGAGCCCCTTGCTGTTCACCTTGATGACACACGACTGCGTCCCTAGGTCCGCCACAAACCACATCGTGAAGTATGCTGACGACACAACAGTGGTGGGCCTCATCAGGGACGACAACGACCTGGCCTACAGAGAGGAGGTGGAGCAGTTGGTGGGCTGGGGCAGGTACAACAGCCTGGTCCTGAATGTTGACAAAACTAAAGAGATCATTGTCGACTTTAGGAAAAACCAGCCCAACCATGCCCCACTTTGCATCAATAACAAGGCTGTGGAGGTTGTCAGCAGTATCAAGTTCCTAGGGGTGCACATTACAAACAAACTCACCTGGTCCGTGAACACTGCATCACTGGTTAAGAGGGCACAGCAGCGCCTGTACTTCCTGCGGAGGATGAGGAGAGCCCACCTGCCCCGACCTTCCCTCATCGCATTCTACAGGGGCACCATAGAGAGTATCCTGACCAGCTGTATCTCTGTGTGGTGTGGAGGCTGGAGCGCTACCGACTGGGGTAGTGTGAGGAGGGTAACGAGGACAGCAGAGAAAATAATCGGGACTACACTTCCCTCCATTCAGGACATTGGCCAGAAGCGCTGCCTATCCCATGCTAAGAACATTATCGGGGACCCCTCTCACCCCCATCATGGACTGTTCACTCTGCTAGCCTCTGGAAAGAGGTACTGCAGTGTGCGGTGCAGGACCACCAGGTTCCGCAGTAGTCTAGTCCCCCTGGCCATTAGACTGTTAAATGGTCAATCTAACATATAGTTAACCTAAATCTAAACGGCTGCTAATCTGACTTTTTGCACTACTGGCAGTTCTTTATAGCTTGCCACTCCTTGCACATTTGCTCTCTGCACTATTGTACTTACAGCATTATTGTTACAGTGTTAATGTTACTGTTTACCTGACTTATTAACCTGACTGCCCATTTTGCATATTTGGTTAGTTACTCCTCTTGCACTATCGGCACTATGGTAAAATACTATACGTAGCCATAATACAATACAACTTTTACTTATATCTGTACATTCAAGGAAACTGTGCGGGTCAGATGTATCGACATTTCGTTCTGTATACACGTGTACTAGAATGACAATAAAGTAGATCTGAATCTGTATTGACCGAATACGTATTTTCCACTATGATTTGCAAATAAATTCTTTATAGAACTCAAACAATAGGTTTTTCTGTTTTTTCCACTTTCTGTCTCTCATTACAGGCTTCTCTAGTATTTTCAAGAGTATTTGCACTATTAGTGGTTGACTAAATACTTATCCCCCCACTGTCAATTAAGTTACTTATTAAGGAAGAGAAAGTTCAGTTTTTCATTGTGTTGAAGTACCATGTTGGATGTTATCATGTTCTACTCTCCCAGAAATCTTAGAGTTGAGTGTGTTTTACCGGAAATAGATGAACAAAAGTATTTTTTCTTGACGTCTCTTCAATAAATCTTATTTTTAAATCTGATTTGAGCATAACCTTGATTTACGAGTGCCACTATTCTCAACACCTCATTGCACAGACTTTCTTTCCCCTGTTGTCATTAGTCAGCAGCACAAGCAAGGATGATTTGTTTCTCAGATTCAAACTTGTACAGTAGATCCCGGGATACCGCATTAATCTGTTCTGAGCTGGGTATTGCACAGGGAATTTGCTGTATAGGAGTGGATAGAAACATATGCTAAGTGCCTATTGCATTCTGGACCCCTTGTACCCCAGATAGAAGCATTGTCAAAATAATACATGGCAAATTATGACAAAAGTTATCACGATAAAACATTTGTCAGTCCATATCAATAATCATCACTTTTTTTTCACATTTTAAGTACAATTGTTGCCCCTGAGTAAAAGTTGGCAAAACTAGATGCTGCTTAACTACTATTTCACAAATATGATTAATATTTAACAAAATAGAACTCATATAAATGAGGTCATCCAAACACGGAACAAAGCACATAATCTGAGGTAAACCTGCATTCCCCCAAAATAAATAACAATAAATACACAAACTCATTTAAATTTACACCCAACAAAATATTAAAGCCTTTTGTGCGAAAGTCTTAAGGTGTCTGACAATGTTAAAAAAAATAGATGAAAGAAAATGTTCTGTTTAACATATGTTGCATATAATCAAACAAAAAAGTTATTGCTTTGTGTTACAGGCCAGATGATTCAGCAGGTCCACAGTCTCAGGAAATAATGGTGCTCTGTGACAGGTCACGGTGTTCTCACTTGTCGTTGCAAGTGTCCACCGGTTGCGCGATGCTAGCTAACCTTTGTTACTCACCGGTGCTTGTTGAACGTCTGCTAGCACTCGTTGGGGACTGAATCGTTTTTTTCTTCAGCGTAATATAGCAGGTGAAAATGTTATAGATGGGTTGGATTTTATGCTTTTGTCAATATTCGATTGTATTACGATACTAAAGTGCCGATTCAATTTACATCACAAACCTTGTTAATTGCGATTTTAACAGTCATTTCCTAAAAAAACAAGCAATATAACTCTTACACTTTCGGGACATAAATCAAGAATGATGTTCAAACAATGCAAATCAGTCTGACAGTCAGTAAAAAAAGATCCCCTCTGCATTACATGCTATTATGATAATATTGTCTTAATATTAAGACTCAACACCTGCATAAAGAGCAATGTATTGGTCAAGACTGATCAAGAAATCCTCATTAAAATAACATTTTGTTCTTTTTATTAAAACAAATGCTACAGTGCATAATTTCAGCCTGTTAGGTTAAAACATTTTCAGGAAAGTAACAGGTAATAAGGTCTTTTATTTTCCGTAATTAAGTGCAAAAATAATGTGCACAGATGAGAAAAAAAACTCTAATTTCAACACACTCTTAATGGGAATACAACAGCAGAGCAGATAAATGTCTCTGCGCTTCTCTTCAAGTTTTAAGATTTCGACAATTTTCTAGTGAGTGCAGCTAACGCAGAGAAAACAAGTCTTATTTTTTTAACTTCTGAGGCTTTGAAAACAAACAGTAAACAGTCAAGTCAAGTCATTTTTATTTGTATAGCCCTAAATCACAAAGAGTCTCAAAGGGCTTCACAGATTATTACACGGACTATTTTTCAGAATATTATTATACATTCCCCTGCTCTGGAGCTGACGAGAAGAGTAGGTTATTCATATGCTATAGAGTAGAAGTGAGTTTTAAGCTTAGATTTAAACATTTCCACTGAGGTTGCAGATCGGATTTCAGGGGGAAGAGCATTCCACAGCACCGGTGCCCGGATGGAGAACGCTCTCGAACCAGCAGAACACTTCTTTGCTCTTGGGATCACCAGAATACCGGCACTCTCAGAACGTAGGCTTCGGACCGGGACATAGGGGGAAATCAGATCTGAAAGATAAGAGGGAGCAAGTCCATGTATGATTTTGTATAATACTAAGAGAACCTTGAAATCACATCTAAGGCTAACTGGGAGCCAATGCAGGTTAGCCAAAATCTGTGTGATGTGATCGGACTTTTTTGTCCCTAGTTAAAAGCCTCGCTGCGGCATTTTGTACCAGCTGAAGAGACTTGATTCTAGACTTCGGGAGACCAGAGAGTAGTGCATTACAGTAATCGAGACGGCAGGTAACAAACGCATGAATTATAATTTCCGCATCCGACTGATAGAACTAATTTTAGCAATGTTACGAAGATGGAAGAAAGCGGTTCTAGTCATTTTCTTCACATGTGTTTGAAAGGACAGATCGCGGTCAAATATGACACCTAAATTTTTAACTGAGTCACTCTGTGTGATGTGACATTTGTCAATGTTCACAGCAGTTTTTGAGAATAAGTCACGGCATTTAGATGGACCAATGACTAACATTTCGGTCTTTTCAGAGTTAAGACGCAAGAAATTGAGTGACATCCACTCTTTTATCTCAATGAGGCAGGCCTCCAAATTTCCACAGTTTAGTGTGGCAGATTCCTCCAACGGAAGATATAGTTGAGTGTCGTCTGCATAGCAGTGGAAACTGATATTGTACTTGCGAATAATATCACCTAATGGAAGCATGTAAATGCTGAAAAGAAGGGGGCGAAGCACTGAACCCTGCGGAACACCACAGGAAACATTAAAGGGCTTAGATGTAATTTCGCCATATTTAACACAGTGCGTCCTATCTGAGAGGTAGGATCCGAACAATGAGAGGACGGTTCCTGAGAGACCAATCCATTTTTCCAACCGTTCTAGTAGGAAATTGTGGTGCACTGTGTCAAAAGCAGCACTAAGATCCAGCAGCAGCAAAAGTGATGAAGCGCCAGAATCCATTGCCAGTAGGAGATCATTTGTTAACTTGATCAGAGCTGTTTCAGTAGAGTGGTTAGCCCTGAATCCTGATTGCATAGATTCAAAAAGGTTATTCTCAGATATGAAATCATTCAGCTGCTGTGCCACTACTTTTTCAAGTACTTTAGAAAGGAAAGGTAGGTTTGACAAAGGTCTATAATTACATACATTACATATTTCTGGATCAAGGTTGGGTCGTTTCAGTGTGGGTTTAATAACGGCGGACTTAAAAGCTGCTGGAACTACACCTGAGGAGAGTGATATGTTAATAATATTTAGAACTGATGGTCCAAGGACGCTAAAAAGACCTTTAATAAGTGAACATGGGAGCGGGTCGAACTGGCAAGTTGTCGGTTTGGCCGCATTCACCACCTGTTTGAGATCATCAAGTGACAGTTCACTAAAACTGGACAAATTCCCTGGACAGCCACCCTGTCGTGCATCTGTAGATTTCAGCCCTTTAATATGTGTGCTATTTATAATGTCTTTAGCAATTTCTTCCTGTATGCATTGAATCTTCTTAGTAAAGAAGACCATTAAATCATGAGCAGAGTGGGTCGAACTATCTGCGATAGTCTGTTGCCTTGTAAGCGATGCTACAGTGTCAAAAAGGGCTTTGGGATTGTTCTTTTGAGACGCAATCACCTTCGAAAGGTAGGCCGATTTTGCAGAGGCAAGGGCCGCTTTATACTTTAACAAGCTGTCACACCAGGTTTGATGGAAAACCTCAAGCTTGGTAGCGCGCCGTTTTCTTTCCAGTTTCCTGCATTCTTGTTTAAGGGTTCTAGTTTCATCAGTAAACCAAGGCGTGCGTCTTTTAGGACGTGATTTAAGCTTTATGGGCGCTTTTGAATCCAGGACACTAGCCAGCGTAGTATTAAACTCATTCATGAGTGAGTCAATCGAGCCATTGTATGAAGGAATGGACGCAACTGCTCCAGGAAGGAGTTCAAAGAGCTCAGAAACTGCCAGTGCTTATATTGCGTCCGCTAAATCCTTCAGCTTTTTTAGCACTACATTTATCTAGCACCTCAAATGTAACTAAATAAGGATCAGAGATAACAGTAGTACACGGTAACACCATAATGTTTGAGATTAAAACTCCTCGAGTCAGAACCAAGTCTAGCGTGTTTCCATTTTATGGGTTGGCAAATCAACCAGTTGATTAAAACCAAATGCATCAATTAGAGACCGAAACGCAACAGTAAGTGAACTGAGTGGGGAGTTCATATGAATGTTAAAGTCCCCCATTATTATAATTGTGTCTGCATAGGTTACTAGTTCAGACAAAAGTTCAGCAAATTCATTTAAGAAAGTTGTGTATGGCCCAGGTGCGCGATAGATAGTTATTACATAAATTGACAATAGAGAGGACCGCACCACAAGAGCCTCAAACGCCTTGTAATTATTAAAGGTACGAGGATAAAATTTGAGCGTTTTTTTTTTTTTTTTTTTTTCAGAAATGAGCGCGACGCCGCCACCCTTCTTCAACGTGCATGCTACATGGCTACTCACGTAGTCTGGGGGAGAAGCATAATTTAGCGGTAAAAACTCATCCGGGCGTAACCAAGTTTCACAAAGACCGATACAGTTACGTTTATAATCACGAATCATGTTATCAACAAGTAAAGCTTTAGGAGCAAGCGATCTAATATTAAAAGACCAAATTTTAGCTTTGCTGAATCATTTGACTTAGCTGAAGTCTTTGTAGTCTTTTTAGAGATGGTCACAAGATGTCGCCGTTCGTGAGCGTTGAGTTTAAAGCGTCGGTTGTCCGGCGAGGAATGAATGGTGGAATTAGTCACATCTTCGCGTCCTTCTTGCTCCTTCGACTTCGCACGCTTCACACATAAACCCGAACGGCAACCACGCTTCTGTTTCCTGTCTTTACGGCGTATTTGTCGTCGTTTAGTAGGAGGAATAGTTGTCCACAAAGATGCCGGATCTCTTTGAAGCTCGTTCGGGATATCATAGGCGGTGTAAAAAGTGCCCGAAAAGTCAAAATTTAGACGCCCACCCAATCGAATAAGTTCGTCCCTACTGTAAGTATTTTTGGCCACGCATGTGTCCAAAAGAGAAAGCAAAAAAGACAAGAGAACTGTAGTAAATAGAAGATTTGCTGGAGAGCATTGAGCTGCAGCATCCATTGTATGCGCCGCCATCTTGCAAGGTTAATAGAAGATTTGCTGGAGAGCATCGAGCCTCAGCATCCATTGTATGCGCCGCCATCTTGCAAAGATAAAAGGAGGTGTGTAACTAAGTAAAAATAGTTTCTCTTAGAAACTAAAAAAGAACCATTGTACAGCTTAAGCTCTGTTAACTTGACATCAGCTTGAATATGAACTTGTAAACTTAAATTTGCTTTGCCTGGTGGGTCATACACCTTTATCAAACTTGCACAGCATGTCTGAACGCTGGTTTGTCAACCGACTGGGGTAGTGTGAGGAGGGTAACGAGGACAGCAGAGAAAATAATCGGGACTACACTTCCCTCCATTCAGGACATTGGCCAGAAGCGCTGCCTATCCCATGCTAAGAACATTATCGGGGACCCCCATCATGGACTGTTCACTCTGCTAGCCTCTGGGAAGAGGTACTGCAGTGTGCGGTGCAGGACCACCAGGTTCCGCAGTAGTCTAGTCCCCCTGGCCATTAGACTGTTAAATGGTCAATCTAACATATAGTTAACCTAAATCTAAACGGCTGCTAATCTGTCTTTTTGCACTACTGGCAGTTTTTATAGCTTGCCACTCATTGCACATTGCTCTCTGCACTATGGTAATTACAGCGTTATTGTTACAGTGTTAATGTTACTGTTTACCTGACTTGTTAACCTGACTGCCCATTTTGCACATCTGGTTAGCTACTCCTCTTGCACTATCGGCACTATGGTAAAATACTATACGTAGCCATAATACAATACAACTTTTACTTATATCTGTACATTCAAGGAAACTGTGCGGGTCGGATGTATCGACACGTGTACTAATGGCAGAAATTCAGTGTCAATATATCTTTGTGATACAATCTGTAAGCTTGTGTTAGCTCCTTTCACTGTCACCTTCTTGAAACACAGTTTACAGAGCGCTTCTTTCAAATTTTGGGGCTTACCGGTGTCGCTCGGTATAAACCCACCATGTGACCCAAATACTGACGGGGTATGTGTTTTTGAATCTAAAAGTTGCACCGTCATAAGCGATAGCCGATGTTGTCTGCTTTTCTTTCTTTCTTTTTTTTTTTGCTTCTGCAAGTGCGTCTCTTTGCGCTGATGTAATTTCCTTGACATTTCAATCATGGGTTTGTCACTAAGTAGGAGGATGTAAAGCAAAAAAACACGCAAATCACGAATGCGAAAAATATTTGCGAATATGAAATAATTGCAATAGCTCTCCTGCTTTCTCCCCTCTCTTGCATAATGATTGGCTTGTTGTTGTTGCCTGACTTTTCATCTGGAACTTGCGTTTTTTAATTGCATTAGCGCCCCTATTTTTTCCGGTGTTAGGTTGGTGTATTTGCAGTTTACATGGTCGACTTTTATCAAATGTTTTTATTTTATTTTGGCAAACATTTTACAACAAGAAGTATCATTATTGTTTTAACGCCCAGGCCTACTTACGTGTAACGTATGTGTATAGGATTAAATAATATCATGAATATACATGTAAAGGAGAAATAAAATTAGATTTACCGTATTTTCCGCACTATAAGGCGCACCTGAAAGCCTTTATTTTTTTCAAAAGCTGACCATGCGCCTTATAATACAGTGCGACTTATTTATGGATCAATTTTTAAATTGCAAAGTTTTCCAACTAACTTGCAGCCGCCGACTAGATTTTTCCCCGAACGCCAAGTAGTACGCGGTGTATGCTGGGATTTATTTACCGGCGTTTTATTGGCTAACCAATGTGTCAATCATCATTTGAATCAATCACTATTGGCTAAAGTTATTCGGAGGTCAAGGGGCGGATCCTTTTTATCATTTACAGGCTGGCATTGGCTCAAACGGCAAACAAAGCCTGCAATTGGCCGAAAAAGATGTGTCAATCATCAGTTGAATCGATCACTATTGGCTAAAGTTATTCGGAGGTCAAGGGGCGGATCCTTTTTATCATTTACAGGCTGCCATTGGCTTAAACGGCGAAACAAAGCCTGCAATTGGCCGAAAAAGATGAATGCGTATAGCATGTGGCTGACGGCATAGAGAAAGCATTTTTTCTATTCTGTATTTGTAAATATTGTATTCTCCTGGATTTACTACCCTCACGGATATAAGAGGACACTGCCTGCACATTATTATGAACACAACGACTTCGGTGAGCTTACTCCGGGTTTTATATTGTCCCTGTATCTTGTTTCAGACTGAACTCGATCTTTCTGTGATAAGCAGTGCAGATAATGGATGGAATGGAGTGTCTATTTTTAAATTAAACTAAATTCCAAGTGTTTATTGTCATATGCACAGTAAAGTTGCGAGCGAAAAGGAAAATGGATAATAAGGAATGGTTAGCATTTCTTGAATCCCAAGACTTTAACCTTCCGAATGATGGAACGATGCATTTGAGTGACATCTTACGGACACCGCATCCGCACGTGTTCTCGACACGTATTTGCGTCTTTGCAAGCTTTCGGAATGTTAAGGGGGTAATAAGTTGGACTGAACCATCTGTTTTGTCCACGTTCCCATTGTAGCGCCTTATAATCCGGTGCGTCTTATGTATGTCAAAAATAGGACCAAAAACTATTTTTTCGGGGTGCGCCCTATAACCCGGTGCGTCTTATAGTGCGGAAAATACGGTACCTTGGTATGACGTGACTTGAGCTCGTCCAATGGCGTACCGGGTGCGCTCAGAGGGTAGCGGTAATGACGCGTTTAAAAAAAAAAAACTGATTTCTAATCTGCTACTTGCAAGGATTGTAATGCTTTTTAATTTCCCTGCTTTAATTGACGCCCCATTTTTCTAATAGTATGCCCTATCGCAGGGGTCGGGAACCTATGGCTCGCGAGCCATATATGGCTCTTTCTATGAGTACCTGTGGCTCGGAGACAAATTTGATTGCATGCTAATTTTCTCCATCTCGTCCAAAACGTAGGCTACTAATCCTGTTCAGGTACACACAAAGCCATACCAAAGCTGATTTCGAAGCAGTGCTTGGCAGAATATATAGGGCACGTTTGTCACTACAATTTACAGTCAAGGTGTCACACGAAAAAAAAAAAAAAAACTCGTTCTGGCTGTACATCGCTAAAGAATCTGTTATATAAAACCTCACTATATTATGTCTTCAGTGTTCAGATACCTTATGATGAATCCACAGAACACACTGTAAATACGCCAAAACACCGGAAGAGAACTTAAAGTTTTTTGATTGGGTGAGTGGGAGGGATGGGTGGAGCTATGCAAAAAGTGCAAGCACTCCCTCCCTACTCTCACCCTACGCCGTCTGCACCATAGATAAGCACATCAGGCTCCCTTTTTGCAGAATGTTGTGACGTTTTGCTTTTGAAACCAATATGTATGAAAAAAAAGGGTCAAAGTGAGTTCAACCGATCTTGAGTAATTGCAAGAAAGACAAGTTTAAATTGGTATGTTTGTTGATTTTGGGACACGGGCTCTGGCATTATTCTCTTTTCATAATTTTTATCAAATCATAAAAAATAAATGTGCTGAAGACTAAGTTTTTGTCTGGGGCGCGTGTTTAGCATTGTAGTAAATTTGTCTCATAATATATGGTGTGGCTCTTTCCCAAAATAAAATTAATATATTTTGCTTTTATGGCTCTTTGAGTCAAAAAGGTTCCCGACCCCTGCCCTATCGTCTATTGGTTACAGCCATGCAACTTAACGAGGGTAATGCGTGTCCCTTCGTCTCATTTCTTATACATCTCAAGCTTCATTTCCATGGTTGTCACATTTTTTTTTCTTCTCTCTAGTGTCACTGCAAGCCCTGGACCCATAGCCAATAAGTACAGTAAAGAAATTACAGTATTTGATAGCCGACTCACAAAGTTTTTACATAGCACAAAGATTCTGAACTGAATCAAGATAAATTAATTGTGGGAGGGAGTTCAGCTAATAGCTTACCTTTTTTAAAATGCAAACCAAGAGACATATAAACACAGCAATGTTTCTACGGTTTTCGGCATGCAAAATTAATTGACTATGTCGTATAGTAAGGAAAATGCTGTACTCAGGGGCCCCATAAAATCATATTCCACATTGTAATGTGAAGATATCGTAAGCTAACCCAATAGTCTTACTGTATAGGCCAGGGGTGGCGAACAAGTTTGACACAAAGAGCCGAAATGTTTAACTGTGAGAGTCAAAGAGCCACACCACGCTCTGACCTGCCATGAGACACACACACAAACACTCACAATTAAAAACATATTATTTCCCATAACACACTCCTCTCCTTATAATACAAGTATTGTTCTTGTATTGATTTCAAGGAAAGTGTCCACCCTCAATACACACAAAAAAAAAACTAAACGTGAAACAAGGCGAAGAGCCACAGTATATGGAAAATATGATGAGGCAAAGAACCGCATTTTTATTGGCCAAGAGCTGCATGCGTCTCGAGAGCCACGTGTTCCCCACCCCTGGTATAGGCGAACAAACCTAATTAAAGAAGCTTTGGTGGACTGATGCAAAGTTTTATTTTTTAGCAAAATAAATTTTTGTAATAGAGTAAAGTGGGGAAAATGCTGTAAAAAGGGCCTGAAAAAACATATTACACACTGAATTGAAAACATCATAATGTAGTCAATGTATCCTTTTGGTATACTGTACTTCAGTTTCATTGGAAGAAAACATTAACGGATATATCATATGAATAGAAATGTGAATAGTTTGATGTCGTTTAATTGCTTTATGCTTTTTTAACCCGTACAGGAAGCGTGGGAATACTACTTACTTCAGGAAGCAACATGTTGTACTGAAAAAAAGGACAAATGGTACTGAATAGTTATGGTTAAGACGTGTGGGTGAGGGCGGGCCGCCCCGAGCGTGCCCGTTTCTCCTCATCTGCTGGATTGGAATGGCTGGAAAAGACTAATGGCAATAATGAAGGTCTACGTGGCGATTGATACTGCGACTATGAAGCAGTTCAAACGGTAAGGTCAACCTACCTTACTGGCGCCACCTTTGTATCCCCACCTTTGTCGTACTCTACTACGATCATCCTGCTGACTGTCGCAAAATGGCGTGCGTGGCAGAGATTGAGGTGGATGTCTGACAGAAGTAGCCTGGTAGGTGTGAGCGCAAACCCACTTAAGCAATGAATGGTGAAAAGGACTTCAAGGCGAGCGATGAGCGCCACACCATCTCCGTCCAAGTCCCCATCGGCTGGCAGCGCAAGAGGGAGACTGGCGCCATCATGTATATCAGGTAGAAACAGCAATTTCGAGCAAATGTTACCTGGTACAATGCTTGCTGCAAAAAATAGGAACATTTCCTGTGAGGGCCACATACATTTTCCCTACTCTGATGAGGGGCTGGGGCCTATTTGGAACAGAAAAACTGATGATTGCAGGAGTTACCAAATGTAAATATCCACAATCATTTAACCCTTTTGGATTTTTCACAGAACTAAAGTCAGAAAATAAAAAAATTAAACTATTAATTAAATAAATGAATAAATGAACCTGAAACTACCCTCTGTGGGTTCTTAACCCAAAAAAATCCATGGAACATAAACCTTCTGTTGTGTTCAGCACAGTTTAGTCTAACACGACTTGATTTAACATGTGAAATGCATTACAAAATTAACATTTGTCCCTGTTACCGTGACAAATAAATAGTGATATCCGGCAAAACTAACAAAATGCGACAGAAACAAAATTAAAATAAATCCAAACAGCTTGCCAACATCATTTTTGCTGTTCCATGTATTCCGTTATTCCTCAAGCCTGCACAAAATTTAGGAATTGTTTTCATATTTAGGTTTTTTTTTTGTCTTTTTTAGCATATTTGGTATTGGAGTAATCAAAAAGTAATTGTAAGTAATCAAGTCAAAGTAACCCTACCCAACCCTGAAGTCAAGTCATGTGGCAGGCTGTATGTCTTCTTTTACCCACATGCTGTGCTTATTATGATAGAAGTTGGCAGATGTTAAGTTTATTTTTAGTGTTGGAAAGAATCCCGTCCACGTCTTTGACCACTGTCTTTAACCGTCGCTCCTAGCATGCACATTTGAAAATGTCACAATACATCTGCTGGTTAGAGTCATAAATTAGTTCTGATACACAAATACCAACACGCCACAACAGATTTTAATATGAAAGGTTGTTCTTTTTGTGGGTTATGACCGCACCAACAAAAAACTGATGGTACTTTTAATATCACATGTGTTTTCTGTGTGCAGTCCCAGTGGCTCAGTGCTTTCCAGTTTGAATCAGGTGAAGAATTATCTTCTAACAGATGGAACCTGCAAATGTGGTCTGGAATGCCCACTCATCCTCCGCAAGGTAGTGAAGTTAGAAACATGCAAATCACTCAAATGTGTGCATAATTGAGCTTCATGTTAAGACACATACTTTTAGTGCTATACAATCGCTAAAATTAATATTCTCAGACACACAGTAGAGCAGTGGTTCCCAAAGTGGGCGGTACCGCCCCCCTGGGGGAGGTGGAAAGATGGGGGGAGAAAGGATGTGGCAGGGTGGTGGCAGTCCAAAGTAAGAAATTTGAACTTTTGTTTGAAGATTTGTACACTTTAAATTAGGGGCTGCACGATTAACCGAAATTGAATCGACATCGCGATGTGACATAGGGCGGTAGTGAAACCGCGAAGCAGTGCATTTTTTTTTTCAAGGTTTGTAGTGAGTGATTGTGTTTTGGCCAACCACAATTGTTATTGTTCGAGTTTTAAAAGCGCCGACCAATCAGAGGCAAGTTTTAATAATAGCACAAGCCAATAAACGCAATTCAAAGTTTGCAAGCACCACACTATGCCACACCAACCGTGTAAGCTCATGGTGGACTCCGTAAACATAGTCCCAGAGTCAGCGAACGAGAAGGAAACAAAGCTTGCACATAAGAGCGCTACATCACTTGTTTGGACCTATTTTGGTTTTGCCGAAGCGGACGTGGAACTGAAGAAAAACGCCCATTGCAGAATTCGCTTTCGCGTAGTCGCTAGGTCCAGAGGAAACACAATTTGTACCAGCACATTAAAATGATCACAAATTACAATACATGACATGTCAGAAGGATTACAAGTAAAACACGAAAAGGTGCATCTACAAGTGGTCTGGGAGGTAACAAACCTCCATCGAAGCAGCATTTGCGCCCTTCACGCCGTACAAAAAAAAGTTCGCAAAGGCACAAAGAAATGACCAATGCTGTGATTCTAGCCAAAAATGTCCAACCCCAAAACTGCATTATCAATTAGAGGCTACACTTTTTATATATGAAAGTTAATAAGTGAAAGGTTATAATACGAGTAACAAATAGTTGTTGCAGTAAGTGTTAATAAGTTAGCGGGAATGATGGGTTTGAATTAATACATGAATACCTTTCTTGCACTGATGAACATGCTGCAGCAGCTCATGGTAAATTTTTTATTACACTAATTGCAGACATGTCATGTTTACAGCCCTAAAAGTATGTTGATTAGTTTTAGTGTGCAATATTTACCTTTTTATTTTGTGCACAATTTAATTGTGTTGTTGTTTACTTTGTTTGGTGTGGATTATTTTAAGTGCGTACATTTTCATTTATACTGTGCAAATGTTTTTGATTTTTTTTCTAAGAGTTCATTATTTCCTTTTTTTTAATGTTATTTGTTAGATTTTTACTGTTTGGTTATGAAGACATGTCAAAATAAATAATTGGAATGTTATTTGGTGATGTTTTATTTTGAAAATTGACTAGACCACTATTTTAATGAGCTTAAAGTGCTATCTAGTGCATTTTACAAGTTGGTTAGGTACTTTTATCGATTAAAGAATTGAAAAGTAAAAAATGGTCAACAGAAAGCAACCCTAACAAAGCTCGGCAGAAGATGGTGTTGTTAAGCATTTTAAAATGGTTGAGTGTTAACAAAAACAAAATTAACACAGAAAATGTACTTAAGGAAAAAAGAAAATCACATAGAATTTGCTATACTGGTCTGGAAAATCGCAACTAGTTTTTTTTTTTTTCCAAACTCGTGCAGCCCTATAACACGGGGCTAGGAATTTACGGGGGAGCCTGCAAAAGTTTGGGAACCTTGCAGCAGTAGACTCATGGAATACAACATGAATCTGTGCTCAGGTGGGCATTATACAGTGGAATATTATAAATGAAATGAAATGATCTGCATTTATATAGCGCTTTTCAAGTCAAGACTTCCCAAAGCGCTTTACAGTGTGCTTCACATTTCCAATAGCGGCCGTGTAGC
Source organism: Urocampus carinirostris (assembly GCF_059441175.1). Classification (NCBI taxonomy): domain Eukaryota; kingdom Metazoa; phylum Chordata; class Actinopteri; order Syngnathiformes; family Syngnathidae; genus Urocampus; species Urocampus carinirostris. The sequence continues at coordinate 67,755,818 of NC_142351.1, forward strand.
CATGTGAGGCGCTAACCTGCTTATTGGGGGTATTAGGGGTTCAGTGTAATACCCAAGGACACTTCGACATGTAACATGGAGGAGACGGGATTCGAACTGCAATCTCTTGATCCCAAGACGTGCGCTCTACCTCCTGAGCCATTGCCGCCCCAATATAGCGGGTTAAAGAAACCACAGTACCGCAGTTAAAAATAAGTACCCACATATTAAACATGATCAAAAAATATGCAGTAGGTGGCCCTACTAACATTTAATATGAAATGATCTGCATTTATATTGCGCTTTTCAAGTCAATGACTTCCCAAAGCGCTTTACAGTGTGCTTCACATTTCCCAATAGCGGCCTTGTATTGAAGCCATGTAAGACGCTAACCTGCTCATTGGGGGTATTAGGGGTTCAGTGTCTTACCCAAGGACACTTCGACATGTAACACGGACAAGCCGGGATTCGAACTGGGATCCCTTGATCCCAAGACGAGCGCTCTACCTCCTGAGCCACTGCCGCACCGATAATATATGTGTATGATTAACTGACACTAGTATAAATACATGTAAGGGAAAAATTATATTTTACCTACCTTTGGTGTGACGGCACTTGCGCTGGTCCTGTTGAGTTTGTAAATGGATGTAAAGGGTAGGAGAAGGCTTAAAATGAATGGAACAATATTAAAACTTTTACTTTGTGTAAATGTCATGCCCTTTGAAGACTTTATGGTTCAAATGACTCATGGTTACGTCCGTAATTTATTAGCTACGGTGACTGTGTGCCTCCTTTGTAATTCTTAATAATGGCAAGCTTTCCATAGTTGTCATTTTCTCGCTTCTCCTTTTAACTTCACTGCAAGTCATAGGGACCAATTTAAATAAATGCAGTCCAAAAAGTATACTATTGCAAGTTTTTATGAAGCAGATGCGATTCTGAACTGCATTTAGAGAAATAAAGGCATTGTTGGAGGAAGTACAGCCAATAGCCTATTAGCATCTTAATGAAGCCCGACGCAACCCAATAGCAGACCAGCATGTTGTATGACGATGACCAATATTTGACAAGATTCTTAGAGATTTAATTCTTTACTCAAATAAACACGATTCTTAGAAATTTAACTTGTCATACACATAAACACCGCAAAGTTTGATTTTTGTAGTTTTTTTTTTGGGCATAAAAACTAAATTGTTGTTACAAATGTGGGAAAATGCCGTGAAAAAGGGCTGGGAATTTTTTTTTTATTCCACATCGTACTGTGAAAATATTGTGAGCTGGGGATGCTGTAACTTTAGGTCTGCTATATACACATTTATGATGTCTTTAAACCCATTCTAATAAAATGTTCCTCGTTGTATCTCGGCCATTAGGGGAGCCATCTACTCAAATAATTTATTTTTTCATGTTTACATTAAATTGAGGGCAAAACTGTCAGGTAAACCTACTGTTCTGTGACTCACAGGTTATAGCATCAGTGCCTGGTCCAAGACTTTAAAAAGGAGCCATTTGCCCCATGGTATTGATGCTAGTCACCTTTCTTCTATGATTAACAAATGACAATCTTCAACTCTTTCACTTTAAATGAAATGTATCGCTTGATGGAATTCAAACCAGAAGTTACTATCTTTCAGGTGTTCAATTTCGACCCGGGAGCGTTGCTGAAGCAAAGGACAGCTGAGGATGTAAAATCCAACGAGGACGTCACCAAACTTTGTATTCACAAGAGGAAACTCCTTGCTGTGGCTACGCTGCACAGGAGCATGGAGAGTCACCCTCCTCTCTTTCTAGCAAGTCCTGTGCGAGGTACGTCTTAAAGTTCTCTGTTAAAAAAATCAAAAACATTTTGTATGAGCTCAAATCGAGTTATTTTGCCTTCTAGGTACTCCATCTGTGGTTGTGTCGCATTCAGCGAGTCATCGAGCAATATGGACAAAAACCCACGACTGCCTTCCCAACACTGCCGGACCCGACTGCAAGAACGTGTACAAGATGGCGATTGCGGGTGGCCACCAGCAGAAGATGTTTCCACCTCAGGGGATTGGTGGAGGCCAGCAGCCGGAGCACTCTCCTGGATACTCGAGGCTACAGAGGATGCCCAGCAACAGCACAGTCCACAAATACCCTTTCCTGGTCAGATATGGGGGCATGTTGAGCCCACCCCTTTCCAACACTAAGCATTATGGAGATGGCTCACTGTCACCTCGTCCCGATACACTGGCTAGCCCGGAGGGCTTTCACAGAACAAATCCTTGTGCATTTACAGGGGCTGGCAGTCCCAGCTCGGCTTTGATTCATGCAAACTCCCGAATGCCTCTTTTGCTCCACGACTCTCCAGTGAGTCAAGCAGCATGCGCCATGACGGGAAGGATGAGCACACCGCCCTCACCCACCGCCACTGCCAAAAGCCCGGTCATGAACAATCTGCCTGGTGGAAACTTCCCCTACAGCTTGGACATGTCCGGCGCAGCCTTCCATCATAAGGCACAGCAGCCTGTAAGTTCTCTATCCCCAGCACCTGCTGTACCACCCCTGTGTGTCATGCAGGAAAGGCAGTTGCGCTCCGAAAAAGACCCCTTGGGTATCTTGGACCCCATCCCCAGCAAGCCTGTTAGCCAGCCTTCAGCCGACGCCCCAAACTTTCAGCCTAAGATTCGCACTCAGGTATCAATGTTGAATGTAATCATCTCCCCTCCCACCATAGTCCCCTTGCCAAGTAACTTACCCTTGCCCACGGCGAAGCCCGGGCCTGTGGGCCACGGTGGCCAAGTTCAAAGGACCCAGCCAAGCGGCCCTGTGTCCTCTGTGTCACCGTCCCCGGTCACGTCTCCCGTTCCCATTGTGGGATCTGCCCTGGGGTGGATGGACCCTTCGCCCCATCGCTCACACTCTTTGACATCCTCCGACCACGGGATCTTTGCAATGCCTTTAGGGCTTCAGTCCCCGTGCAACGCCCTGAAGGTCCCGCCGCGCTCCCCCAGAACAGCCCTGGGCTCTCCTAGGCCAGCAATGCTTTCCAGCCCCTCCACTAACAAAAACAATTTGACGCACCGATTCAGAGATCCTCAGCTGCTTTTGTCGCTAGGCAGCCTCCAGCACAACACATTGTGCTCGCCCAGCTCGTCGCCCTCTTCTTCCTTGCCCACACCAAGCGTTTCCCAGATGGGAGAGGCAGGATTGCTAAGAGTGCCACTTAACAAGATTGTTAACCAACAGAACGCTGCCTCCTTTCCCGCCAGCAGTCTCCTGTCAGCAGCAGCCAAAGCACAGCGAGGACATCAAAACAAACACGGCACTCCTTGTGCGGCTGCTGCTGTTATGGCGGGTGGTGGGGCAACCGAAGTGGATAGTGCCATGAGCATTCACCCTGGCGTGGACAGTCACAGCACTTTAAACTCGACACTCACATCAAACTTTAACATGTTGCTCAACTGCCCCGAGGGCCAGAGCGGACGTGCGGCTTTGCGAGAAAAGCTCATGGCTCAGCAGAGAGACCCCGTGCGCAAACTGAAGCAATCATCTGGAAGCGCGTCAGTCAACCACAACAGCAGAGCTAACAACAGCAATAGGGTTTACAACGTACTGAACAAACCCCAAATGGCAAGCGCTGGCGCAGAGCAAATTCGCAAGGTGACCCATCTTGGGAACCTCCTGGCAAACGCCTCCATGGCCCAACTCCTCCAGTCCTTGAGCAGCCAGGGCAGCCACAACATGGGTGCCAGCAGCTACCACTCTATCAGTCCAGGAACTTCTCCTCAAGAAGCGACTCGGCTCCATTACGACACCACATCCAAGATCCCTGACGTCCCCCAACAAAACTTCTTGCGCCAACAGAGGCTCTGTGTCCAACCGGATGGCCCACAGCATTGTCCCAATGTGGACACTGCCGGGGCTTCTCTGGGTCAGTTCCCAGATGTGATGGGGCAGATTAAGGCCTCCACCTTGAGCAACTGTGGCCCTATGGGTTCCAGTGGTGGACTAGTAGGCCCTGACAGGATGCAGCTGCACACAAACCTTCCACCTCTATCCCATTCTGGGCCTCTCTGCTCGCAACACAACCTCCATCATCCCAACGTAGAGCAGAATAACATGCTGGCCATGCCTGGTGGAAATGCCAGTTGCACAAAGAGCATGCCTGATACAGGTGAGATTTTCCAAATTGTTTTTCTGATGGCAACACATAATAAGCATGTGCAAAGCCCAAATGTATGGATAATCTCCCTCATTCCTCAAAGACTCACACTTTATGGTAATCTGCCAACGGCACAAATGTGTTGCCAAGCTTGTGAGCCAAGTTGAACTAAAGACTGTCATTCAGACTCTGCAAGTAATTCACAACTCATGAGTGAGCACTTAGTCATTGATGGCAAATTGTTAGTCTTCTGCTGTTTACCCTTTTTTTAGGCGTTGACCACCAGCTTTGGTTGTAAAAAAATGGAAATAAGACTTGCATCACGCTTAAAGCAAAATGTCAAAGATGGCTCCATAAACTCCATAAAACTTCTAGTTCGTCACTATTGTAACCATATGCCCTAAACGGAGAGAAGGAAGCCTCTGATGAGGGTGCAGGCACATGTTTTTTTTTTGTTATTTAATGGCATAGCATACATCTCTGGAGACCTTTAGTGTATTACTGTATATTTTGGAGTGTTAAGGGGTTGTGCAGCCCACTAGAGACCAAGGTGAGCAAGTCTAACACTTTACCTTAACTCTGTGTTTGGCAAACCCGGCCCCAGAAGGCGCAAATGTGTACAATAAATGCTACATTTCAACTCCAAGTGTTACCAGGTAACCATGAGACGAAAGGGAAATCGGCTCCCTTGCTTGTTTTCTTCTCTCCCATCTTTCCTGTTAGTGTAGTGGAGTTTAAGTTCCGCCCCTTTTATAGCGGCAGTGTCACAATTTGACGCTGCAGTGCTAATCGCAACACAGAAGTCCCATTAAACTCGCAGGGTACAATCCTGACATAAGCTATTTTTAGTTACAAAGTAGATGATTTTATTAAGTGATTTGGGATTTTTGTCAGTATATATTTTGAATAACACTTAAAAATATTATTTATGTTTTGTTGCTCAGGCCCGTGGATGGCTGATTTTAGTATCAAAAGAGAGATGCTGCTGTGTTTTACCAATGCACTGACTTTTCGACATTTGCACAGTCATTAAATTCGAACTGTACTGAAATGATGTTCTTTAGCTTTACAAAAGGCTTCCGATTTATTTTTTATAAGTGTGTGTTGTTTTATTTCACTCTTTTTGTTGCCTCGATAAGCAGCGCAATTTTCCGAATCCTCTAAATGAAAATGACATAGAAAACTGGATTTCTCTATTGCATTTCTATAATTTTATCAAATAAAGCAAACAATGTAATCCTTTGATATAGTTGTTTAACTTGATATCCTATCCTAAAATAGACAGAGATCTTTAAAGAGTGAAAAGGCATTGATTTCATTATTCTAAAACCCTGATAGAGTAGTAACGTAAAGCATCATTCTCAGCATTAAACTTTTGAATAGTAGGTTGTAAAGCTATTATAATAGTACTATTAAATGATATATATATTACATACACTTCTAATCAGTGCAACTTCTGCAGTCACTCAAACAGTGACTGTAGCCTTCAACCAGGAGAAGATGTCGTCAGGTGGTGTCCAACAGTCACTGGGCGTTTCGACCCTTAACCACAACGCCCCCGAGTTGGCGGGCCGGCATTGAGTCAAGTCAAGTCATTTTTATTTGTATAGCCCTAAATCACGAAGAGTCTCAAAGGGCTTCACAGATTATTACACTATATTACTCAGACTATTTTTCAGCCGACGAGAAGAGTAGGTTATTCATATGCTATGGAGTAGAAGTGAGTTTTAAGTTTAGATTTAAACATTTCCACTGAGGTTGCAGATCGGATCTCAGGGGGAAGAGCATTCCACAGCACCGGTGCCCGGATGGAGAACGCTCTCGAACCAGCAGAACACTTCTTTGCTCTTGGGATCACCAGAAGACCGGCACTCTCAGATCGTAGGCTTCGGACCGGGACGTAGGGGCAAATCAGATCTGAAAGATAAGAGGGAGCAAGTCCATGTATGATTTTGTACAATACTAAGAGAACCTTGAAATCACATCTATGGCTAACTGGGAGCCAATGCAGGTTAGCCAAAATCGGTGTGATGTGATCGTACTTTTTTGTCCTAGTTAAAAGCCTCGCTGTGGCATTTTGTACCAGCTGAAGTGACTTGATTCTAGACTTCGGGAGACCAGAGAGTAGTGCATTACAGTAATCGAGACGGGAGGTAACAAACGCATGAATTATAATTTCCGCATCAGACTGAGACAGTATTGAACGGATTTTAGCAATGTTACGAAGATGGAAGAAAGCGGTTCTAGTAATTTTCTTTACATGCATTTCAAAGGATAGATCAGGGTCAAATATGACACCTAAATTTTTAACTGAGTCACTCTGTGTGATGTGACATTTGTCAATGTTCCCAGCAGTTTTTGAGAATATATCACGGCATTTAGATGGACCAATGACTAACATTTCGGTCTTTTCAGAGTTAAGACGCAAGAAATTGAGTGACATCCACTCTTTTATCTCAATGAGGCAGGCCTCCAAATTTCCACAGTTTAGTGCTGGAGATTTCTCCAACGGAAGATATAGTTGAGTGTCGTCTGCGTAGCAGTGGAAGCTGATATTGTACTTGCGAATAATATCACCTAATGGAAGCATGTAAATGCTGAAAAGAAGGGGGCCAAGCACTGAACCCTGCGGAACACCGCAGGTAACATTAAAGGGCTCAGATGTCATTTCACCATATTTGACACAGTGCGTCCTATCTGAGAGGTAGGATCTGAACCACGAGAGGACGGTTCCTGAGAGACCAATCCATTTTTCCAACCGTTCTAGTAGGAAATTGTGGTGCATTGTGTCAAAAGCAGCACTCAAAAAGCAGCAAAAGTGATGAAGCGCCAGAATCCATTGCCAGTAGGAGATCATTTGTTACCTTTATCAGAGCTGTCTCAGTAGAGTGGTTAGCCCTGAAACCTGATTGCATGGATTCAAAAAGGTTATTCTCGGATATGAAAACATTTAGCTGCTGTGCCACTACTTTTTCAAGTACTTTAGAGAGGAAAGGTAGGTTTGACACAGGTCTATAATTACTTAAGATTTTTGGATCAAGGTTGGGTCGTTTCAGTGTGGGTTTAATAACGGCGGACTTAAAAGCTGCTGGAACTACACCTGAGGAGAGTGATATGTTTATAATATTTAGAACTGAAGGTCCAAGGACACCAAAAAGACCTTTAATAAGTGAACATGGGAGCGGGTCGAACTGGCAAGTTGTCGGTTTGGCCGCATTCACCACCTGTTTGAGATCATCAAGTGACAGTTCACTAAAACCGGACAATTTCCCAGGACAGCCACCCTGTCGTGCATCTGTAGATTTCAGCCCTTTAGTATGTGTGGTATTAGTAATTTCTTTAGCAATTTCTTCCTGTATGCATTGAATCTTCTTAGTAAAGAAGACCATTAAGTCATGAGCAGAGTGCGTCGAACTATCTGCAGTAGTCTGTTGCCTTGTAAGCGATGCTACAGTGTCAAAAAGGGCTTTGGGATTGTTCTTTTGAGACGCAATCACCTTCGAAAGATAGGCCGATTTTGCAGAGGCAAAGCCGCTTTATACTTTAACAAGCTGTCACACCATGTTTGATGGAAAACCTCAAGTTTGGTAGCGCGCCATTTTCTTTCCAATTTCCTGCATTCTTGTTTAAGGGTTCTAGTTTCATCAGTAAACCAAGGCGTGTGTCTTTTAAGCTTCATGGGCGCTATTGAATCCAGGACACTAGTCAGGGTGGTATTGAACTCATTCATGAGTGAGTCAATCGAGCCATTGTATGAAGGAAAGGACGCAACTGCTCCAGGAAGGAGTTCAAAGAGCTCAGAAACTGTGCCAGTGCTTATATTGCGTCCGCTAAATCCTTCAGCTTTTTTAACACTACATTTAGCTAGCACCTCAAATGTAACTAAATAATGATCCGAGATAACGGTAGTACACGGTAACACCATAATGTTTGAGGTTAAAACTCCTCGAGTCACAATCAAGTCTAGCGTGTTCCCATCTTTATGGGTTGGCAAATCAACCAGTTGATTAAAACCAAATGCATCAATTAGAGACTTAAACGCAATAGTAAGTGACCTGAGTGGGGAGTTCATATGAATGTTAAAGTCCCCCATAATTATAATTTTGTCTGCATAGGTTACTAGTTCAGACAAAAGTTCAGCAAATTCGTCTAAGAAAGTTGTGTATGGCCCAGGTGCGCGATAGATAGTTATTACATAAATTGACAATAGAGAGGACCGCATCACAAGAGCCTCAAACGCCTTGTAATTATTAGAGGTACGAGGATTAAATTTGAGCGATTTTTCAGAAATTAGCGCAACACCACCACCCCTTTTCAACGTGCGCGCTATATGGCTACTCTCGTAGTCTGGGGGAGAAGCATAATTTAGCGCTAAATACTCATCCGGGCGTAAGTTTGCTCAAAGACCCATACAGTTAAGTTTATAATCACGAATAATGTCATCAACAAGTAAAGCTTTTGGAGCAAGCGATCTAATATTTAACAGACCAAATTTTAGCTTTGCTGAATCATTTGACTTAGCTGAACTCTTTGTAGTCTTTGTCGAGATCTTCAAAAGATGCCGCGGTTGTTGCTTTTCGTGTGCGCTGAGTGTAAAGCTTCGGTTGTCCGGCGAGGAATGAATGGTGGAATTAGTTACATCCTCGCGTCCATCTTGCTGCTTAGACTTCGCACGCTTCACACATCTACCTGCACGGCAACCACGCTTCTGTTTTCTGTCCTTACGGCGCCGTTGCCGTCGTTTATTAAGAGGAATAGTCCACAAGGATGCCGGATCTCTTTGAAGTTCGCTCGGTATATCATAGGCGGTATAAAAAGTGCCCGAAAAGTCGAAATTTAGACGCCCACCCAACCGAATAAGTTCGTCCCTACTGTAAGTGTTTTTGGCCACACATGTGTCCAAAAGTGAAAGCAAAAAAGACAAGAGAACGGCAATAAATAGAAGATTAGCTGGAGAGCAACTAGCCGCAAGCATGCATCCATGCGCCGCCATGTTGAATTTGCCAGTCACTGCCCATCTTCTCCTGGTCCCCAGCTAAACTCCTCTCTCCTACTCCAGAGCCAACAAGAGGCTCTCTCCGCGGCTTCCCCCACCCTTTTGGCAGGTGCCTTTCTCTCCCTTCCACTTATTCCCAGAGCTGTTAATGTGTCCCATACAGACTGTGCTGGGAAGCCCCTGCACCCGACCTCCACCTGGAATTGCCAGGTCTGCCATCCCTTGTTCTTGCACTGTTGGACCAGCTCTTGATATTTGGTGTTTTTCCTTTCATGGGCTTCGCTGCATCCTTCTTCCCATGGTACAGTTAGCTCAATCAGGATGATTTTTTTAGCCTCTCCTGACCAAATCACGATGTCTGGCCTCAAGGAAGTTTGGACTACCTGGGGAAAGTGTAATTTCCTTCCCAGGTCTACCTTCATCTCCCACGCTGGTGCTGTTTGCAGGAGGCTCTTTTTGGTCTTCTTGGAGGATGCTGGTTTCTCCCCTTCCCTGACGAACTGGATGGAATGTATTGGACTGGGTTGAGGTTGGTGCTTCTTCCGCCTTTCCTGCTCCAAGATGTAAGCCAGTCCACCGAGGACCTTGTCATGGCGCCAGCGGTATCTGCCCTGGCTAAGGGCAATCTGGCATCCTGCCAGAATATGCACCGGTGTCCCTCTCCCATCACATAGCCTGCCACGTTGGGTCCTCCCTCAACCCCCACCTGTACAGGTTTGTTGTTGTTGGAAGAGTAGCGTACACTGACCGGAGCAAGAAAGAGATCCAGAACGGTTCCAACCTCCAGAGTTCTGGCCAGGTGATCCTTCGCTTTGTTAGGTCCCACTTCGTCCAGGCTCCTTGGACTCCAAGCTCCACTGCCCTGGACCACTTGCCTTCCTCCTTCAGTTGACGGACCTCGGCCTGCACCATGTCTCTCTTCTGCCTTGGATCAGCTTTTGACCGTTGCTGGAAATGAGTAGACCCTAATCCCTGACGCCCTACGCATGCATTTCCGATGGGATCTTTCAACCTCAGCCTGCCTTCTGCCTGATGTACTTGGCTGCCCGCTGCCCATTTACGCCCCGATCTTGTAATCACGCCCGCGCCCCTAACCATCTCGTCGCTAGAATCTTTGACCATCATGACCGTCCTACACTTGGCCACCTTGAACTCTTCCACTATCAAATACAGGGGAAACTGCAGCTGCCCCGACCTGATGTAAAGCCCTAATGATGTGAAGCTTGGTTGAACACCAAGCCACCTGCGGAGATGTTTATTTGCCCTCCTCTCAATTCCTTCCACCACCGTCATAGAGATTTCATAAATCGTTAGCAGCCACAGCAGTCTTGGTAGCAGACCGTACTGGAACAACCGAGTCTTGAATTTGTCTGGTAGTCCTGATCGCTCAATCCTTTGGAGCCACTCATTAGCCTGCTCCACTGTCCTGAGATTGCTGCTCCTCTTGCCCAGAGATGAATCGTACCACTTTACGAGGCATTTTATTTGGGTATCTTTGATTGATGGTTTGTTTTCTCCTTGGATTCGAAGCTGGAACCTGCTTGTGACCTTCCCCCTCCTGATCACCATGCTTCTTGACTTTCTAGACTTGTATTTCAGATTCAGATTCAGATCTACTTTATTGTCATTCTAGTACACGTGTATACAGAACGAAATGTCGATACATCTGACCCGCACAGTTTCCTCGAATGTACAGATATAAGTAAAAGTTGTATTGTATTATGGCTACGTATAGTATTTTACCATAGTGCCGATAGTGCAAGAGGAGTAGCTAACCAGATGTGCAAAATGGGCATTCAGGTTAACAAGTCAGGTAAACAGTAACATTAACACTGTAAGTACAATAGTGCAGAGAGCAAATGTGCAAGGAGTGGCAAGCTATAAAGAACTGCCAGTAGTGCAAAAAGTCAGATTAGCAGCCGTTAAGATTTAGGTTAACTATATGTTAGATTGACCATTTAACAGTCTAATGGCCAGGGGGACTAGACTACTGCGGAACCTGGTGGTCCTGCACCGCACACTGCAGTACCTCTTCCCAGAGGCTAGCAGAGTGAACAGTCCATGATGGGGGTGAGAGGGGTCCCCGATAATGTTCTTGGCATGGGATAGGCAGCGCTTCTGGCCAATGTCCTGAATGGAGGGAAGTGTAGTCCCGATTATTTTCTCTGCTGTCCTCGTTACCCTCCTCACACTACCCCAGTCGGTAGCGCTGCAGCCTCCACACAACACAGAGATACAGCTGGTCAGGATACTCTCTATGGTGCCCCTGTAGAATGTGATGAGGGAGGGTGGGGGCAGGTGGGCTCTCCTCATCCTCTGCAGGAAGTACAGGCGCTGCTGTGCCCTCTTAACCAGTGATGCAGTGTTCACGGACCAGTTGAGTTTGTTTGTAATGTGCACCCCTAGGAACTTGATACTGCTGACAACCTCCACAGCCTTGTTGTTGATGCAAAGTGGGGCATGGTTGGGCTGGTTTTTCCTAAAGTCGACAATGATCTCTTTAGTTTTGTCAACATTCAGGACCAGGCTGTTGTCCCTGCACCAGGCCACCAACTGCTCCACCTCCTCTCTGTAGGCCAGGTCGTTGTCGTCCCTGATGAGGCCCACCACTGTTGTGTCGTCAGCATACTTCACGATGTGGTTTGTGGCGGACCTAGGGACGCAGTCGTGTGTCATCAAGGTGAGGTAGATGACATCTGAGATGTTCTGACCTATCCGCACTGATTGGGGTCTGTCACTGAGGAAGTCCGAGCCCAGGTTGCTACCTCGTCCAGTGCCTTCAGGATCCATCTTGCTTGCACATGGGTCACTGTTGTAATAGTGAGGTCGTCCATAAAGCATCTCAACGGAGGTTGACGTATGCCAGACCTCGTCATCGGCCCTCTGGTCTCCTTCACCGCGGCAGTGATGAGTAGATTCATGCCCATAACAAACAGATGGGGGAGATGGTGCACCCCGTGACGATCCCCTTCTCCAAGTCTTGCCACTGGGTGGTAAACTAGGTGGTTTGGAACCGAAACTTGAATCCACTGAAGTAGGAGGTGATCATTCCCCTTATGTGCTGTGGGATATGGTAATGCTCCATCGCAGTGTTGATGATCATGGGGAATTGACCCATATGCATTGGCCAAGTCTAGCCAGTCCCTAGGTGACTGTTAAGTCTCCTTTACTTTCTTTGGCCTCGCGGATCAACTGGCTGATGATGCTTGTGTGTTCCAGACATCCAGAGGACCCTGGGATGCCACCTTTCTGGATTGATGTGTCGATATATTTGTTCTTGATCATGTACGTTGTCAGCCTATGTGCCAGGACTGAGAAAAATATCTTACATTCAACACTTAGTAGAGAAATGGTTCGGAATTGGCTTCTGTCAGATGAGTCCTTTTCCTTGGGCACAAAGCACCCATCCGCTCTCTTCCAGGACGCCCTTTATCCAAATTCTCCGCAGTAGCTTCCACAGCCTCCGTAGAAGTAATGGACATCTCTTGTACACTTTGTAAGGTATAGCGCTGGGTCCTGGGGCAGATGATGACCGGGCTTTTTTCACAACGTCCTGGTACTCTCTCCATGATGGCTCCTTAGTGTTGAGCTTCTCTTCCGGGGTTTTGCTGCTTCCAATCCTTGGGTGGATGTCCAAGGCTTGGCTTCGAAAGGTGTCGCTGTGACTTTCTTCAAGGAAACTTTCTACCGTTTCTTTAGGGCTGGTCAGTCTCCCTGATCTTGCTTCCCCCGACAAGGTTTGGGTGAAATTGTACGGGTTCTTGGTGAACTGAGCACGTTTGACCTCCTTTTCCTTTCTCAGTCTCTGAGACCTCTCTGCCCTTCTTAGTCTGCACAATTGTTGAAGGCCAGTGGTCCAATCTTTTATGCCCTCCTTCTCTCTGGGACTGGCATGTTTGAACTGCAAGTTGAGAGCCTTGATTTCCCTTCTCAACTTCTTGATCTGTTTTTCCCTTCTGTTGGACTGTTTTGCAGGTGCTATATTGCTGCCTTTCTTATCCTCTGTACCAAAACGCTCCTTTGGCCATGGAGTAAGCACAAGCAGCCATGCTGTTGATTTTCCTTTCTGCTGATCCTGCCATATATATATATATATATATATATATATATATATATATATGTAATATATATATATATATATATATATATATATTATAAAAGTTTGGGTTGCCGATCCCTGCCCTAACTTATAGCTGGGTTCTCTACCCTTTTTCCAGCTGAGAGCCTCTTTTTGTTACTAATAAGTGCAAAGGGCATCCAGTTTGATATGCATTTCTAAAATTACAATCATGTTGTTACTGTTGTCACTATGTTATCACCAGGTTAATTTTTGGAAGTAGGGTTAACTAAACCAGTAAAAAATAATTTTACTAGAAATTATAATGATACAGCACTGGTGAGGTATTTTTTGAACACGTTCACGGGGACCTCAGCTGTCCCTGGGGGGCATCCTGTAGCTCGGGAGCACCACGTCGGAGATTCTTGACCTAGTGTGCATGTGTGCGTGCACAGGTCCTTCTCGAAAGATTAGGATATTGTGATAGTTAATTATTTTCTTTGATGTTCTGATAAACATTGGACTTTCATATATTTTAGATTCATTGCTCACAAGCTGAAACATTTTTGGGTCTTCTGTTCTTATTATGTATTTTGGCCGACAGCTCATGAAAACAACTTAACTTTACACTAGGGCTGCGCGATTTTGAAAAAATTACCTTATTGAGTTTTCAGGTCAGTATTGTGATTTCAATGCGATTAAATGAAATCTTAAAAATATCAAGAACATTTGCACGATATAAAAGATAAAATGTACGCACTAAAATAACCCGCACCAATTAAAGTCAACAACAAAACATTTTGCACACTTTAAAAAGGTAAACATTGCACACTTAAAGTAATCCACATAGCCTTAAGACTGTAAACATGACATGACTGCAATTAGTGTAATATAAAACGCACCATGTGATGCTGCAGCAGGTTCATCAGTGCAAGAAAGGTATTCAAGTATGTATCCTAATCCAGCATTAAAAGGGGTAGACTAAAATAGTCCACACCAAACTAAGTAAACAGCTAACATAAATATTTGAAAAAAAAATTTAAAGAAATGTAAGAACATTTGGGGCAGCACGGCGGGGCGGTGGTTAGCGCGTGTGCGGCACAGTTCTGAGGTCATGGGTTCAAATCCAGCTACCAACGTTCCTGTGCAGAGTTTGCATGTTCACCCCGTGCTTGCGTGGGTTTCCTCCGGGCACTCCAGTTTCCTCCCACATTCCAAAAACATGCATGTCAGGTTAATCGGCCGGTCCAAATTGTCCATAGGTGTGAATAAGCGAGCAAATTTTCTGTCCCTGTGTGCCCTGCGACTGGCTGGCAACCAGTTCAGGGTGTTCCCTGCCCACTGCCCGAAAATGGCTGGGATGGGCTCCAGCACCCCCGCGACCCTACTGAGGATAAGCGGTGCAGATAATGGATGGATGGAAGAACATTTTCTCACTATAAAAGGTAAACATTGCACACACAAAAATAATCCACACACTTTTAAACCTGTATGTCTGCAATTAGTGTAATGGAGCATTTTCTATGTGCGACTACTACATGTTCATCAGTCCAAATACATATTCCAGTATTTATTCAAATCTACCATTCCTGCTAACTTATTAACACTACTGCTACTACTATTTATTACTCTAATTATAACCTACACTTATTAACTTGCATAAACAAAAAGTGTTACCTCTAATCTATAATACAGTTTTGGGGTTGGAAACGTTTAAACATTTTTAGCTAGAAAAAAAACATTTCCACCATTGCTGGTTTGAGACATGCACGGTCACATGTATTGTAATTTGTGATCATTTTTAAGGTGTTGGTACAAATTACTTTAGTTTCCCCTGGACCTAGCGATTCGGCAAAAGCAAATTTTCTTCTGTTCCAAGTTTGCTTCGTCAAAACCAAAATAGGTCCAAACGTGATGTACTGCCCTTCTTCGATGCAAGCTTCCTTTCCTTCTCGCTTGTTGACTCGTGACTATATTTATATTTACGAATTCTGCCATGATTGCTCAATGAGCTCACAAGGTGGGTGTGACATGGTACGGTGTTTGCAAACTTTGAATCACCTTTATTAGGATAGTGCTGTTATTAAAACTTGCCCTTTTATAAATTAAACAGGAACAATTGTGGATGTTCAATACTCCATCACTCACTAGAAAACCCATTTTACACATCTGCAAATGATTCCAGAGGCTGTTAAAAACTCCCAGCCTGGTTCATTACTCAAGCAATCATGGAATATTTATAATGTATATAATGTTTATGTATGTATGTGTTTATGCATATATATATATATATATATATATATATATATATATATATATATATATATATATATATGCATAATCTCACGTTTATTTTTATAGCCTTAATCACAAGATTGGTCACAAACGACGCTCAGGTTACTACCATGCGGGCAAGGAAAAACCAAAACCTCAGCACAAAAAAAATAACTGTAAAAACCGTAAGAAGGGCCCTCACAAGTGGTAATCTCCCTTCCAAGATGACCAGGGTGCTATAAATTCAGCTTTGCAACAGTACAGAAAATTCGCGAACATCCATAAAACAAAACAATAGGTTATTTGTTGAAATTTGACCAGAAAGTGCATGACAGCAACAACGCCTCAAGCCTGTAAAATAGTCCAATAAGTACATAACAGCAACGACGCAGCTTCCCATCGCTGCCGGCTGGTCGATGCAGGCGTTGACATGCTTACGGTCCAGATGCAGGACTTTTGATGCTTGACATTGGGAGACTGAAAAGCAATCCATTACAGTAATCAAGCCGAGAAGTAAAAAAAGAATTATAATTTCCGCATCTGAATGAGACAGCATCGGGCGAATCTTAGCGTTATTACGGAGGTGGAAGAAAGTTATTCTACAAATATCTTTCAATGTCACTGAAACGACAGATTTAAATCAAATATAACATCTAGATTTTAGATCGAGTCACTATTGGCGATACAGACGCTGCCCAACTCACGAACAAGATGTGTTCCGGACGATCGTTTGTAAGTTTAATTTGTTCATAAGTTACTTATTTGCAGTTATATCACACAAAATCATTAAAAATTGATGTTTTTTGATTTATCTTTTTGTTTATTTTACTGTGGACATGCACCTACAAATAATTATTTTCGTTTGTGTATGTGTCTATATATATATATATATCACTCTGCTAGCCTCTGGGAAGAGGTACTGCAGTGTGCGGTGCAGGACCACCAGGTTCCGCAGTAGTCTAGTCCCCCTGGCCATTAGACTGTTAAATGGTCAATCTAACATATAGTTAACCTAAATCTAAAAGGCTGCTAATCTGACTTTTTGCACTACTGGCAGTTCTTTATAGCTTGCCACTCCTTGCACATTTGCTCTCTGCACTATTGTACTTACAGCGTTATTGTTACAGTGTTAATGTTACTGTTTACCTGACTTGTTAACCTTACTGCCCATTTTGCACATCTGGTTAGCTACTCCACTTGTACTATCGGCACTCTGGTAAAATACTATACGTAGCCATAATACAATACAACTTTTACTTATATCTGTACATTCAAGGAAACTATGCGGGTCAGATGTATCGACATTTCATTCTGTATACACGTGTACTAGAATGACAATAAAGTAGATCTGAATCTGAATATATATACAGTGGGACTTCGCGGTCTGGCGTTCGCGGCTTCAGAGTCTGTAATGGTTTAAAAAAAAAATTATTATTATTTTTTTTTTTGAAGGGGCGTCGCTACTTTGCAGATTTTCACTTTTTGCAGGAATCCCCCTCGGCCGACGACCCTAGCACGGCGCGCCGTTATCGTTTCACAGCGTGCGGTTTCGGTGCGGCTTCCGCTTCACCGCCCCCCCTAACCCCACAGGTCCCCCCAGCTACCCCTTTCCCCCGCGGCTGCCCGTCCGTCGGCCGGAGCCATCGAGGGCCGTGTAGCGCCATGTAGAGCCATCGCGGCCTGGGCAGGAGACGCCGCGCCGAGCAACCCGCTCGGCTTGTCGTGGTGTCATGCGTATCGCGCCCGAAAGTAACCGCGCCGCGGGTTAGGGGCTCGCTCGCGGAAGCGACCGAACGGCACCCGCGGTGCGGCACAAGTATAGACCCTGTCGTGAATTTGTCTCCGGCTATACGACTCAGCGGTGGATCACTCGGCTTGTGCGTCGATGAAGAACGCAGCTAGCTGCGAAAACTAATGTGATTTGCAGCTGCGATTGGCTGCCAACCAGTTCAGGGTGTCCCCTGCCCACTGCCCGGAGATGGCTGGGATGGGCTCCAGCCCCCCGCGACCCTAATAAGGATAAGCGGTGCAGATAATGAGATGAGTTTTTTGTTTTGAAGGGGCGTCGCTACTTCGCAGATTTTCACTTTTTGCTGGTGGTTTTGGTCCCCATTAACCGGGTCTAAAATAATAATCATTTTATTTTATTTTTTTTAAGGTGCGCCGCTACTTCGCGGATTTTCACTTGTCGCGTGTGGTTTTGGTCCCCATTAACCGCGATAACCGAGGTCCCACTGTGTGTATATATATATATATATATATATATATATATATTTATATAGCATGGTGGAAGAACACAGCATTTGAAGACAAACACTTGCTACCCACAGTGAAATGTGGTGGTGGTTCCATCATGCTGTGGAGTTGTGTGGCCAGTGCAGGTACTGACAATCTTGTTAAAGTTGCTTCCCATCGCTGCCAGCTGGTCGATGCAGGCGTTGACATGCTTACGGTCCAGATGCTGGTCCGCTGACTTCTCAAATCGTGCAGCCAGCCAGCCGTAAAAGACAGGAAAAGAAAAGTATGAGGTGGGCATCAATCATAAGCTATTGAATAGAAGATGGTCTTAAGTCTAGATTTTAAAACTTCCACTGAGGTTCAGATCTTACCTCCGGAGGCAGAGAATTCCACAGCACCTGGGCCATATGGAGAACGCTCTCAAGCCTGCAGACTTCTACTTGGCTCTTCGAGTCGCAAGTAGACCAGCATTTTTCGAGTGGAAGCTACGTGCAGAAACATAGGGGGAAACCAATTCGGAGAGATAATACGGTAACTTAATTCAAACATGTGAGTAAAACAAAAATTAAAGTCACATCTTAAGCGGACTGGGAGCCAATGAAAGATGACTAATATCGGAGTAATATGTTCAAACTTTTGTCTTAGTCAAGTCTCGCTGCCGCTTTTTGAGCCACCTGCAGGTACTGACAATCTTGTTAAAGTTGAAGGTCGCTTGAATTCCAGTCAGTATCAGCAGATTCTTGCGAACAATGTTCTAGTATCAGTGACAAAGCTGAAACAGTGGACTTTTATGCACAGGTTCAAGGCACCATAGACAAAGCACCAAAGAAAGATATCATTATCCTGCAAGGCGACTGGAATGCCCAAATTGGTGTGAATGTTCATAGGGAGTGGATTAAAACATGTGAAACAAGCTCTAACCTACAAACCATTGAAAGATTGCAATAGCTTCTTGAACTAGCTATCTACAACAACTTGGTGCTGGCAAACACTATTGGCAACCTAAATAACTCCAGAAAATGCACATGGCACAATCTGGATGGAATCCACCACAGTCAAGTTCACTACCTCATGAGTCTACAATGTTTCTTAAGTGGAATTAAGCCAGCAAGTACGTGCACATATCCAGGAGCTGATGTCGGAACCCATCAAAACCTTGTCATGATTAACTTTGCGTTCGCCTCCAGCGGGTCAAGAAGTCACGGAACCCACGGATCAAGTTTGACCTTGAGCGACCGAAAGACCACAGGTGATCAAGAGCTTCCAGGCCTTTATTGGTGGGAAGTTTGCTACTTTGCTTGCCTTGGACGAAGATGTTGAAACCCTGACCATTAAGTTCTCAGAGACAATGACTGAAGCAGCAAAATAAATTGTAGGAAAACACCAATTACAGAACCATCAGTCTCATCTGCCATGCAAGTAAAGTTATGCTAAAGGTCGTACTGAACAGACTGAAACCAAAGGCTAAAACATCCTAGCCGAAGAACAAGCAGGTTTCGGAAGGGAAAGAGCACCACGGAACAGATTTTTATTCTGCACATCTTAATCCTATGTGAGAAATTTCAACAACACCAGAAAAACATCTATCCTGTTTTTGTTGATTTCAAGAAGCGTTTGACAAGAGTTTGAAGCTGCTTTATAAAACTCGGGGCAGAAAGGAGTTCAGACCATTGAACAACTGTTTGCCAATGCCAACAGTGCGGTACCATTGGAGAGTGGTTTTGAACCACAGTCGGTGTGAGACAAGGCTGTATTTTCTCCAACTTTATTTAACAGCTTCCTGGAGAGTATCATGTCTGGAGCAACATGAAGGTACAGTCAGTATTAGGGGGACACAACATGTAACCTTTGTTTTGAGTATATTGCTGGATTGGCATGAGACGAATAGGAACTCTGAGATACGGTCAATCGCCTGGAGAAAGCTTTAACCCACTATGGGATGGAAATCAGCACAGAAATAAAAGTAAAGATAAAAGTCCCTAGGGTATCACCCTAAACATCACCATCAACCACACAGAGATAGAACCCGTCACCAAATTGAAATATCTTTGATATCAAGAGGGATCAGAACCAGAAATCATGGCCAGGATAGTTCAAACCACAGCCACACTTGCCAGACATCAACTTATCTGGAGGGACACGAACATAGCAGTGAAATTAAAGATCAGACTCACGCAAGCGTGGTTACTTCAATCTTCCTCTACGCTTGCGAGAAATGGACTATTAAAGCAAAAGTGGAAAAAAAAATCCAGGCCTTGGAAATGAGATGCTACAGGAAACGTCTAGGCATCAGCTACTTAGCCCATGTGGTAGACGAAACGGTTCGCAATACCATCACATGGTGCATTGCATCCTACAAAGAACTGTTGGCTACTGTGCACCGATGCAAATTTCATGGGTATGTTCACGTTACAAAATCCTCAGACTGACCAAGATAGTTCTTCAGGGCATTGTTGTGAATATGGGTGGTAGTTATTCAGAGCACAATTTCATTTCATTTTCATTTCATTTCACTGTAGTGAATATGGGTGGTAAATAAGTTATTCTCACAAACAACTTATTTACCAATTGAATTAAAGAGCTGAGTTTATTCTTTTAAAAACTCTTCTCGCCTTTTTGGAGCAGCATACGTTTTTAGATCATTATGTCAGGAAAACGGATGAAAAACCTTGTTGAGTTATTCTGAAGGGTGCCTACTCACACTTTAGGTGAATTCTTTTTACCGTTTTGATAGTTCAATATACTTTAATCAAGACACACACACTCTTGGATTTATGAACTTTTGTTTTACTAATCATCTACTGAAGATGCTTGAATAGACCGCACAACAATAATAAGAAAACTAGACCATTCAGAGGCAATTGTGAGAGTTGGTGCTGGATCTGGAAGATGTTACCAGCAGAAAACTTGTTGTTTGCTTGTAACTGTTAACATATTGTTTTTAAACACTGATGTATCTGTAATTTTTAACATGGTTCTAGTAATAATGCTGTTACATACGCCCATTCAAAATGAATAACTTGTCAGCATGTAGCAGTTAGCATGTAGCTCTTAGCATAATTTGTTAGCATGTAGTCGTTTGGATGTAACCGTTAGTATTACTTGTTAGTTAGTATCAGTTAGCATGTAGCTGATAACATAACTTGATAGCATGTAGCTGTTAGCGTAATTTGTTAGCATGTAAAACCGTAAACACAATTTTTTAGTTTAACTGTTAAAATTTATCCGTTTGCATAATTTGTTAGCATGAAGCAGTTGGCATTTACCTGTTGTTATGACTTGTTCTCATTGCCGGCAGTGTTTACATCTAGCATGAGTTGGCAAAGCATCAGCCAGTCCCAGCTAATAATTGCCCTGGCTACGCCAGCCCAACTTATCACTACAGTTTTTACAAATAGCTTGAGCAAATACTTACATTAATAACACTTTGCTAGCAGCACATGCAGCTATTAGTACTTATTCATTAGCATCCACTCATTGGCATATAGCCGTTAGCATCCAATTGTTAGCCTCCACCACTTGTCCATGGTTATATTTAATGTGGGTCAGTTTCCCATACATGCCACCTCTGGTTTCTTGGCTACCCATTGAAATGAATGGGCCCATGCATTCCGGATGGTAAATTTTCAAACCCCATTAAAAAAAAGAAATCGTCTTTTTGGGGGTCCTGCGTTGTCACTGTGACCACTATTGCTTACTAAGGAGTAAGATAATACGGTAACTTAATTCAAACATGTGAGTAAAACAAAAACATCATCCCCGATCGAGCCGGAACTTTTGGTATATAAATTGTTGGGCTACTCTCAAAACTACTAAAAGTGGTAGTGTTTTCTCCATTCGTGATCAGTCTCTGGTACCGTGAATAAAAATAGTGTGACATCAAGATCAAATCTAATGGCACTTCACGTGTCATCTATATCCCTGGGGTTCGGTGGTTAGGACTTGGCATCCTCACCGCAGAGACCTGCTTTTGATTCCCGTTGCATCCATTAGAAGAATAGAATATAATTTACTTTTATTGTCATTCTTTGTAACCATGCACACAGAATGAAATGTCGATACACCTGACCCGCACAGTTAAACTGTAGCGAGCCGATCCAGCCAAACAGGGCGCAGCCATTTTAGAGCCAACTACTGTGTTGGGAGTCATTAGTTGACCAAACCCCCCAATTCCAACCCTTAATGCCGAGCGCCAAGCAGGGAGGCAATAAGTACCAATGTTGTAAGTCTTAGGTAAGACTCGGGCGAGGCTTGAACCAGCGACCTACCAGTCTCGGAGCGGGCGCCCTACCATCTAGGCAACCGAGATATTGTGATCAGCATTATTTTTTTTGACTGATCAATCAAAGCACCAATACGGTAATATCCTACATTAAAACATTGTGTATAATGCGCACTCAAACCTTGAGTTATTTTTTGTGTGAAGTCAACTATTAGTATAGCTCTTAATCTCATTTTAAGTCTCAAAGGGCTGTACAGACTATTACAAACTAGACTATTACTCGTTGTCACAATATATCCCATGTTGTAACAATGACAACAAAGGCATATTGTATTCTATTATCTCAACCCCTAATCTTGAACTTACATGTGAGCAAGGGAAATTTCAAATCCTTTGCATAAGGAAAATAAAGAAACCTTGAAAGGGAATGCACATGAGGTAATCCCCCTTTCAGGATGACCAGGCTGCAATCGTTGTTGCAATACACAGACATACTCTACATGAAGTATAGGTCATTCATAAACTATACAATATAATTGTTTTAAGCCTAGATTTAAACTGTTGCACTGCAGAGGGCAGAGCGTTGCACAGCACAGAGGCCGAATGGAGAACGTTCACCACCCCGCAGATTTCTTGGCTCTTAGGATCACTAGTAGACCAACTTTTCCCGAGCGAAGGCCTCAACAAAGGGGGAAATTAAATCCAACTGTATCTTCAAGGAAATATGCCACTGACAAAAGTGCATTATACACAGGGTTGGGTAGGGTTACTTGAACTGGATTACTTTCAATTACTTTTGGATTACTCCAATACCAAATATGCTAATAAAAGACAAAAGAAACTAAATATGAATAAAATTACCAAATTTTGTGCTGGCTTGGGGAGTAACGGAATACATGGAACGGCAAAAACGATGTTGGCAAGCTGTTTGAATTTATTTTCATTTTGTTTCTGTCGCATTTTATGTTAGTTTTGCCTGAAAAGCCATTATTTAACTATTTTTTCTGTTAGTTTTGCCTGAAATCAAAGCCAGGAGAGAAAGCTTACCATATGTTGTGGGTCATAATTTTATTCATATTTTTTTTTGTCTTTTATTAACATATTTGGTATTGGAGTAATCCAAAAGTAATCCAGTTAAAGTAACCCTACCCAACCCTGATTATACACAAATACATTTGGTGTGCAGTTCTAAATGGCAATAGGCCTTTGTTCTGCATGTTTCACATCTTATGTCATACTATGTAGGAAATGCATCTTCCCTCGGCCTTCAGCCTCACATCAACGCTAGCAGAGAATGCGTGTACAAGCAGCAGGAAGGGGCTTCTCTCCCAGTTTACCAGGCCCAGCAGCACTTCTCTGAAAACCAAGCTTGCACGGACTGCAGCAACGCTGATGATTCAATGGTTTGCCTCTCCCAGAATTACCAGGTGGGTGGATGAGATGCAGTGTTAGAATTTTGTGAGAGAGTTAGACACAACAGAAGTCCAGGGGCATGCTCCCTTCGGAAGGAAATTTTGTACATTTGAAATTCAAATCTGGATCATACTGGTGCAATTTCTTTTAGCAAAATCAAGAAGCTGAATCTATGACGAATGTGTGCCCTTGTAATCTATTGAACTATAAATACACTAGTTATAAAAGGCAATGACACAGCAAAAAGTCACACCCACAACGCATGGTAACCGAGACAGGAATTTAATTAAATAAAAATCTCATTTCATTCGACTAAATATAACTAGTGTTCCAATCCCGATGCTGTACTATTCTAAGGTGTATTATCGGGGGGTAAACAAACATGTATTGATATGAGTTTTAAATTAAAGTAAATGTAAGACATATTGGTAGAGTTACGATTAGGAATTTCATGAGACGATCACACAAATAATCACGATTCCTTTTTCTGCATTAAATGCCATGATTAATATTACATAATCTCTTGATAAAAAAGCAAATTAATGGTCAATAAAGAATCAATAAATCATTATTAACTTATTATGTTCCTTTTATTAAAACCTATTTATAAACTGAAACCCCTGGATTGTTTAACATTCTTCCTTTGATGACTAGCTTGGCAAATTGTACCGGTTGCCTGGTCTCAAAATGCTGCTTGAGATTGGTTGTTTGCTTCTTTCACCTTAACCTTTTTGAGAAAAAGTTTGCAGAACGCTTCTTTGGTATTCTGGGGCTTACCACTGTCTTTTTGGTTTGAACAATTTTATTGACACTATTAACAGCAAATAAACAACTATTTATTATTATTTAACTATTTTTTCTGACATTTTTAACAGCAATTAAACAGACAATTTCATTATATCAATTCCCAACAATATGAGTTTTTATCGACACTTTTAACAGCAAGTAAATACATTCACAATTTCACTATATCATATTCTAACAATATGAGATTTAAACAATTTTTATAGACACTTTTAACAGCAGTTAACCAATGTGTAAAGGCCAATACTATTGTGCAAGGGCATAGCTCGTCTTCTCAAGTGGGATTACATCCCACCCTCCCAAGCAGCATCCTCCAGTTCTCTGCTCTGGATGCCCAGATGGGTCCTCTCCCTTCTTACTTCTACCTTCCACAACCACCTGAATAACCAGGCCGTTGCTGCCGGGACCCCCACAGTGGAGCTCCGGTTCCCTCCTCCGGGTGGGTGCATACGATTCTTCTTTATGGCTGCGTCCTAGGCTTGCCGCTCGCAGATTGTATGGTATCTGCAGCCAGTCAGAGCACAGCCACGGGGGGGATCTGCCTGCTCCCCTTACCAGCAGGTTTCTGGAGGTCCAGATGGCGTTTTTGATGGCGGCGAGAGTGAGCCAGTCCTTGACAAAGTCTTTCTGTGACCTTTTCAACCGACTTACCACTGTTGCTCAGTTTAAACCCAAAATGTGTCAAAAATACTGAAGTAGTCATAGTTTTGAAACTAAAAATTGACCTGCCATGATGACTACATAGGGTGCCGGTGTTGTCTGCTTTTGCGTGTGCGTCACTTGACCTTTTTTCCTCTATTTCAGTCAAGGGTGTTCACAAAGGGGTTTTGAGAGAAAAAAAGACTGTAATCGCAAATTTGAAAAATATTCGCGATCAGACGAACGTGTCATATTCGTGACAGCCCTACATATCTGTGATGGGGTGAATGACAGTACTAGATATCACTACTTCTATGACAGGATGCTGGTTCAATGGTTGAGAAGAGTTTTTTTTGTAAGACGCAACTAATGAGCTGCAGCTATGTCCACCAAAGTATTTTCCTGTTCTTAATGAATGTTTCCGATCGCTTGCAATAGCAGCGCTGCATTATATGCTCCGTTTAAAATGCTGGCAGTGCAACGAAGCACAGGGCAGGTTTCCTGCGTGGGACACTTGGCTCTCAACCTTTATTTCTGTTCACAGAGAGTTGAAAAATGTTCAACTTGGGGAAAATGTGAGTCTCTTCAATGTCACATTTTACCCACCCAACTCTTCACTGTGCAAGAGGGGCGGGACAAACACACAGCTCATGCTTTAGCACAGAGTGAGGGGCTGACTGATGAAGGTTCTTTTTCACTGACTGTGATACGCAGCACAAATACCCACCAAGGCGTTAGTGATCATCTATATATAAGAGAAATCTAAAAGTTATTTTGATTAACTTTGTATTTATATATGTATTTAAGAAAATTATACTTTTTAACAATTCAATTTAATTTCTGAGACTGACGGGACCAATTTAAACTCAATATTCGTATGCATGGAAAACACTGAGATTGCTTTTAAGGTCTAAAAGATTTCTCTACCTCCCTTATATCTTTATTTACAGCAGGGGATGATCCCATGCTTGCAGTTCAGCGAGAGGCAGTCACTCCAGGGCGAAGGCTTCCGAGAAGGAACGTCCGGCAGAGTCTCAAAGTCTGTGGACGCCATCTACCAGGCTCTGGTGGACGCTGCCAGTAAAGGGATTCAAGTCACCATCACCACAGCAGTAAGTAAAACCACACAGGCCAGCCCCACGCCTGCCCCTAGCATCATGAGTCCCTTCACCTCCTCTGCCTGGGAGCCGGTCAACCTCCTTCAGGTGGTCAGCGATGTCATGCACGGGGAAGAAGCCGTGTTGCCGCAGCATGCCAGAACAAGGCAGTTGCGGCCAGGTCAAAAAAATGCAGAACCGGGGAAGCGCACTCCAGATGGTCTGGAGGCCAACGAGTATTTCCGCTCCCCTGGTCGGGGAACTCCCAGGGCACAGTGGGACGGTGGCGGCAGAGCCTGGGCCGGGACGGTGTTCCTGGAGTCCTCCACCAATGGCTGCAACAAGCATGAGCTGACCTCTGCTTACGGCAAGAACTTCCTAGACGACGGCCACCGCTTCAAGGAGTGCCTGGATCAGACGGTGGAACGTTGCGCCCACATTAACGGCACCAGCCAGCTCTTGAACACCAGAGGCTACGGAGACATCCCCGGACCCAATTTGCAGGAACTGGCGGCCGAAGACCAGTCTCCGAGGTCTTCCACCAGCCTGGAAGGACCTCTAGCCAGTGGCAAAGACTTCGGCCCTTACAACGGCCACTTCAACAGGATGGTGCCTAGCCCTTCGGACACAAAAAGTCTGAGTGGCGAGGAAGACTTGCGGCAGCCCGACTCACCTTCTTCAGAGCTGCTTCACTACCATTCCAGGACCTTCAACACGGGGGAGCTGGTATGGGGCCAGCTAAAGGGCTTCCCCTACTGGCCGGCCAAGCTAGCTGGGAGCGAACAAGTGCATGGTACCACCTTGCAAATACGAGGTCAGGCCAAGGTGAGAACATTTATCTGTGTCAGCACTTCACAACAGTCCTTCAATACTTTTTTTGATTGGAAACAGATCTTCCATTTTGTGACACTTTGATTTTCTTATATTTAACTTCAGTTTTAAGAGTGTGTGCAAGCTTATGTAATAGTGTGTACTTTTCTTTCATGTTTTTTTTTCTCCAGTTGTTGTATTTTACAGTTTATGGGCCACCAATTTATGGTGTTATTTTATTCTTTAAACAAGGGTTTGTAGACTTTTATATACTCTTCACAAACTAAAGTTCATTTATGCAATGTGGATAATATTGATATTACCGTGTAACCCCCTTTTTTTTAACTTCAAAAGAAGTTTAGGTGCACGTTTTACGGTTGTCTGTTACGGTTTGTGCAAGGATTGATCAGTCGTAAAATAGCTGACCATAATCACCAAACATTAGAGCAGGGGTGGGGAACCTTTGGCTCGTTTCCTGAGTACATATGACTCAGAGATAAAATAGATCTTGAGCAAAAATTTAATATATTATTACCTGCAGAGCCGATTGTCGCACTTGCGAAGCCGAGACATTACTGATGCACAAAAGGGTTCGGTCCTTACAGTCGAGGTGTCACACCAACAGACTGTTTTGTAAATTACTCTATATTTTACTTGGAAGCTCGTTAAGCATTGTTATACACGTAATGATAAATAGGCACAGACTAAACTTCAACCAAATTTTTTACCCAAAAGCTCTAGCAGAGCACCTTGAGCTATTTGATTGCGTGAGCGGTAGGATTTGGCGTGTGCAGTAGGAATGAGCCATGCACAGGTGGCACGCACTCGTCCTCTTCGCCCGGCGCCGTCAGCACTTTTAAGAGAACGAGTTCGGGAATTTTGTTTAATTTTGTCTTGAAATAGATGAAGTGGCTCCCTAAAAAAATCTTAATATTTTTGCTTTTATGGCTCTTTGGGTCAAAAAAGTTCCCAAACCCAGCAATAGAGGCAACAGTTATCTAACACAGTTTGCGGTGGTGAGGGCATAGAATCCTATGCACTAGACCCCCAGTGAAATCGATGACATACAAAAAGTCGTTCGTTTTTATCTCTGTACAGTGGGACCTCGCTACTTCGCGCTTCTTCATTCGCGGCTTCAGAGCTTCACGGCCTGTAATAGTTATTTATTTATTTTTTTAAGGTGCGTCGCTACTTTGCAGATTTTCACTTTTAGCGGGTGGTTTTGGTCCCCATTAACCGGGTCTAAAAAAAATAAGAATTTAAAAAAAAAAAAATAATATATTGTTTTTAACTTGCGGCGCGGGTGCTGTTCGGTCGCTCCCGCTAGCGAGCCCCTAAGCCGCGGCGCGGGTACTTTCGAGCGCGATACGCACGACACCGCGACAAGCCGAGCAGGTCGGAGGCCGGCGCCCGGCGTCTCCCGCTCGGGCCGCCATGGCGCACGAGGGCCAACTCGGCCCGGTAGGTCGGGCGCTGAGGCTGGGCAGCACGGCGGTGCAGTGGTTGGCGCATGTGCGGCACAGTTCTGAGGTCGTGGGAACTTGCGTGGGTTCAAATTTCCTTTTTTTTTTAAGGTGCGCCGCTGCTTCGCGGATTTTCACATATCGCGGATTTTCACATATCGCGGGTAGTTTTGGTTTCCATTAATCGCGATAACCGAGGTCCCACTGTATTATAATATTTGTATTCACGGTAGTGAATATGAATGTTAGAGAATGGAGAAAACAGAAAGTTGTCCGAAAAGATATAAATTTAAAAAAAACACGTCGAAGCATACAACTCTTTAGTGTATCTGGTGATGAATCGGATATTTAAATACATTGTAAATTTTCCACTCTTATATTGTCAATAAATTATTTTAATCATGGCCGCAAGTATCCCACTACTTTTGTCACTTGCAATCAGGGTACTTTGGGGTGCTTGTATTTCTTGATACCTTCAAATCTTAATGTTGTGTTTTCAAGGTTTGAAAAGTGCTTGAATTTTGGATGAAGTGCTTGTAATTGCTTGAAGTTATTGCCATGTTTACAACAAATCTGCTTAAAAATGATGCTAACACTGCTCTCTGGTGCCTTTGCTTTGACATTGCATTTCTTTTTTTCCCGTCAAGTAGTGTCAAGTCAAGTTTATTTGTATAGCCCTTAATCACAAGAAGTCTCAAAGGGCTGAACACTACTATATTATTCATATATTTTGATACTCCTACTATATTCACTATATTAGCCTACAATCAAAATGACTAGGTTTAACGCAGCGCATCCTGTGGAGAATGATGCTTCACGTTACTACTCGATCAGGGTTTCTACAGCCTATTTCAAGTTAAATTAAAGACTTTTTAAGACTTCTAATGCCTTTTGAAATCAAATTTAACCAAGTCGACAAACAAAAAAGACAATTGAAAAAACATAACAAACAAACCCATAAATGTTTCTTGCTTACAATACATTGTACCTCTGGCATTAGGTTGTTGGCATTGTCCTATGAAGCGTCAGTGACCCATACGGGTCACACCCAAAGGGACAAGTACGCGCTACACTTAAACAGGGATCCATGAATGTGTATTAGTGCACGGATTGCATATCAATTACGAACATTTATTGAGGTTGTGTTTCCCAGTGGTACAGTACCAATAACAAACAGAATATCCCTGGATTTTAATAAATGTTTTATTGTTACATGCCAGAGAAGTTACCACTAGATTCTCAGAAAACAAACAAGTCCCAGCATTCAAAATAGGCAGGCTCCAAAGGCTGTGCAAGTGGGCAAATAGTTTCAAGGGCTGTGTTAAAAAGAAAGCAGTGTGGCAACCAATCTCTGAGGTTAATCAATTTTGGGGAAGAACAAAAACATTTAAAGATGATGATGCCAGCACAGGTTGAATATGCACATTAGGATAGCTCTGAAGAATGGTGTTCTTTGAATAAAAAGTTGATTGGAGGAGGAAGAACCTACAAAGAGATGCGAAAATGTTTTGGCTGTTGAGCTCAAATTCTCTCCAATCCCTTAAAATGGGTAGAAAAACCCAGACATGTGGAAGAAAACTGAAGACAACTATTAAAATGGACCGTAGAATAACCAGAATGGCAAAGGCTCAGTTAATGATCACTTCCAGGATGATTATTCACAGTCTGCAGTTACCGGTAAGTTCTGTGACAGTCAGAAGATGTCAGTGTGAAGCTAATTTATTCTCAAGAATCCCATGCTATAAGACCCTTTATTAATAAAAAGGCATGTCAACTCAAGTCAAATCATGTTT
Source organism: Urocampus carinirostris (assembly GCF_059441175.1). NCBI lineage: Eukaryota > Metazoa > Chordata > Actinopteri > Syngnathiformes > Syngnathidae > Urocampus > Urocampus carinirostris. The sequence goes on from NC_142351.1 coordinate 67,785,735, forward strand.
ATTTGTACAGCCCTCAATCACAAAGAGTCTCAAAGGGCTGCACAGATTATTGCAAACCACAGACTGTTATGACACCATCACCTGTTCTAAAACCTACATGAGGGCAAAAACACAGTTACATAGATATTGTCAACATAAAATATAGGTTATTTGAAGATTCGCCAACATTTTGTGGACTGCTGGAAGTAAAATTGCCTTTTTTGGGTCCAGGGGCCAGAGACAGTGTGAGACGACCCCCAAACCCTGAATTCAAACCTCCGTACACATCGAAGACAGTGAAGGATGATGGTGCAAGTATCATGGTCTGGGCCTTTTCTCCTTCTCTGGTGTTGGGCCCACTTATCGCATACTAGGGATCATGGATCAGTTTGTGTATGTCAAGATACTTGAAGAGGTTATGTTACCTTATGCTGAAGAGGACATACCTTTGAAATGGGTGTTTCACCAAGACAATGACCCCAAACTCACCAGTAGACGAGCAGTCTTGGTTCCAAACCAATAAAATTATTGTTCCGGAGTAGCCACCCCAATCCCCAGATCTCAAACCCAATCGAGTGTGAAGTACTGTAAGACCAATAAATGTAAATAAAATGTGCAATGTGTAAAGCAATCATGGAGTGAAAAAAGACCTAAAGGTGCCACAAGTTGGTTGACTTTATGCCATACAGATATGAAGCAGTTACTAAAAAAATGAGGTCAAATAACTAAATATTAGGATTGCTAAATCCTACCTTTAAAAAAAATTGAAAATAGTTTTGAGTTGTACAGTCAACAGCAGACACGGCTATTGTTTAACACACCCCTTTGAACTATTTGCCCAATTGCACAGCCTTCGGAGTGTGCCTATTAAGAATGCTGGATCTGGTTTGTTTTCTAAGAATCTACTGCACCTACTGGTAACTTGTTTGGCATGAAACAATAAAAAAATGTTTTAAAACCTGAGATACTCTGGTTGCACACATTGCACTGCTATTATTTTGAACATTTCATTTCAACATCACTGCATATTGTATTAAGAACTTCCTGCAACTATAAACGTAAGCAACCTATTACTGTCATCCTTCCCCAAAACCGATAAGGAAAGGGATTTGTCTCAAAAACATACATGTCTACTCAAGATATAGAAATCATATGACCTAATAAAAGCACGTGCACAGTTTAAAATCACATGTAAATCAGAGATAATTATGTGGTTCTGCAAAATACATTATTCACACCTGATTTTCTCTTTAAATGGTCCTGGAGGAATTGGAAAATTGCCTCAAAAAGTGCTTGAATTTGTCCATGAAAAACACGTATAAACCATGTCTAATATTTTGAGCTGAGAAAATTGTAATCTATTTTTGGATCAAAAAAGGGGTTCGCGTTATACTCATATCTCAGGGGTCGGCAAAGGGCCATATTTATTTATTTATTTATTTTCAAAAGAGCCACACCATATATGTTTAGACAAAACTCAAGAAAACCTCCAAACCCGCTCTACAAACAAAACAAAATTTTTCAGCCCATTTTATTTCACTGGGTGACGTTACATTATTTGATGAAATCTTAGAAATACTAAATATGCAAGAGCCTGGGTCCCATATCAATATAAAGTTAGTTAAGAGTTATTGTCCTAGATAATGTTTTCAAAACAAGGTGCAAGCAAAGTTATTTTGTAAAAATGTCACAAAATGCTGCAAACGAGGATACCAACGTATTTGTCTTGTGTCCACCCAGGTAGGGCCAGAGAAGCTGAAAACGTTAACACGCGACTTACATGCACTTGACCGAGCAGCCAAAAGAGGCTTAAAGTAAGTCCAAACGCCGTTAGCCATCAAACGGCAACACGCTTTGCTTGACTTAGCATATTCACTGATGTTCTTTTTAAATGTTTCTTGCCCAGACCGGGGAAACTTGATAATCACTTGGAAGCAGCTATCCACGAGGCCATGAGCGAGCTGGATAAAATGTCGGGCACGGTGAGTCATTTTGCCCATTAATTTTTGCTTTTTGGTGTCATGCTGCAGAATACAAACTCTACTGCTGTGTCAGAAAATGTTTATCGTTTTTGGATTATTTTTTCTGAGAACAATTTGTCTTGTTTTTCCCAATAAAATAAGATTAATAATCCTTAAAATACTGAGTTCGCCCGGGTGCTTGAAATCCTTGAAAATGGTTGAATTTTATTGTTGTGTTATCAAGATCAGGAAATGCTAGAATTTTGGGTGAAGTGCTTGAAAATGCTTGAAATCATTGCCATGTTTTTTTTTTACAAGTCTGGCACAATATACCACACAATAAATGAAGATTTTTTTAAGTGCGTGAAAATCACACAGGCACGCCTGCTCTCAGTCATTATGAAGTTATGTGAAGTGCCACTGCCCCGTGCTGGTCGCACAAAAGAGGACAGCTCTATTTAGAAAAGCTCTTTTTGCTCAGCTCAATAAGAAACCTCTTCGTCTATTTCGGCTCCCAAACAGCGCCTCCAATTTGTTTTTTATCGGTATATTATCATCGATAATAAAATATTATGCACCAATTTTTTTTAGAAATTAGTAATTTCATATATTTCGCAGGAAACCACTGACAAACACATTAAATATAATTTGAAATATTCACAGATCTACCAAAAAATGTGTTTGATACAAAACAATTTTAGCTTTTTACACTGAACAAATTTTTCGAACAAGACAAATCCCCGAAAAAAATAAAAAAGCACTATAAATGAATGATACAATGCAAAAAAAGGACCATTACAAATCTGTTTTTACCAATTTGTACACAGATCCTCTGAAAAACACCCCAAAAAATATATATTGAAAAGTAAGTAAAAGAACGCAAAAGATCAGCACTCTCTAAGATTGAAAAATTCGGTGTACTCTGCTTCGGAGCAATCAATATCAATAAAATGGGCAGCACGTCGGCGCAGTGGCTAGCGCGTGTGCGGCACAGTTCTAAGGTCTTGGGAACCTCCTGTCTGGGTTAAAATCCAGCTACCGGACTTGCTGTGCGGAGTCTGTATGTTCTACCTGTGCTTGCGTGGGTTTCCTCCGGGTACTCCGGTTTCCTCCCACATTCCAAAGACATGCATTTCAGGTGGATTGGCCGGTCCAAATTGTCCCTAGGTGTGAATGAGCGAGCGAGTTGTCTGTCCCTGTGTGCCCTGCGATTGGCTAGCAACCAGTTCAGGGTGTCCCCTGCCCACTGCCTGATGATTGCTGGGGTAGGCTACAGCACCTCCGCGAGCCTACTGAGGATAAGCGGTGCAGCTAATGAGATGAGATGAGATGAGATGAAAATGACTGCACATTTGGCTAATTTTTCAGAAATTTATACATAGTCTTTTATTTTTTTTATTTCTTTATTGAACTCTATTACTACTCAAAACATAGGTTTTGAGTAGTAATAGACAGCCCTTTCCAAGTTTGTTAAGTGTGATGTAACAAGCTGCGTTAGCATTGTTGAGGCAGAATTCGTCAGTTTATATAGCAGCCCATTGACAAAAAAAATCATAGATAAGAACTCAAAATAGCAAAGTATGTGCTAGCAGCATGACTTTATTTTAGTCATCAAAGTCAACAAAAAAACATTCTTTAGATTAGTGCTTGATTTCTTTCCTAAGTAAATGGTCTGCATTTATATAGCGCTTTTCAAGTCAATGAAGACGTCTCAAAGTGCTTTACAATGTGCTTCATAAATACCCATCCACACACACACACACACACACACACACCAATAGGGAGTCAGCCATGCAAGGCGCCTACCTGCTCATTGGGGGCATCAGGGATTCAGTGTCTTGCCCAAGGACACTTCGACATATAAGCCGGTTATCGAACCTGCAACCTCTTGATCTCAAGGCGAGCGCTCTACCTCCTGAGCTAATGCCGTAAAAATTACATTTTGCCATTGAAAAGGTGTACAAAACCTTCAAAGAACCCTAAAAATAACCTTGAAATTTCTCTATAGGTGGGTTGCAGATGATTTAGCATAATATTTTCTTCCAATAGTCATTATTTTAGGTAAAAAACGGGCAATGTTGAATGTTGTCAAGTAACTCTTATCTATCAAGTGACCTCTATTGGTACTAAAATAATTAATTAGTTACAATGAAACACTACTTATCCAAATAATAAGCAAAACCACGAACCCAAATATGATAAAATGTGTAAATTGACTAAATAGTACAGATATGACAGAACTTTTGTCCGCCGTCTTCTTACTACATAAGCCCAAATGACCATTTTACCCAGCTAGCTTATCCCGTTGGTGCTTTTAACACTCAACATACATAGATAGATAGAGATAGATAGATAGATACTTTATTCATCCCCGAAGGGAAATTCACATTTCCAGCAGCATCCCTGAGCTGAGAACAGTACAATAATAAAGCCAAAAGAATACAATATACAAATACCCAGTGTGACGTGCAAATGCCCACTGTAGCGTGTTATATAGAGTAACTAAATAGTGCTACACAGAATACATATTGCAGTAAGATTCGGTAATATCCAATGTAGGTGGTTTAATGTGGGCCTTTACTCTGCCGGGTGGAGTTAAAGAGCCTCATGGCATGAGGAAGAAAAGATCTCTTCAGTCTGTCCGTAGTACAAGACAGTGACAGCAGTCTGTCGCTGAAACTGCTCTTCTGTCTGATAATGCTGTGTAGTGGATGCGATGGATTGTCCATGATTGACCTCAGCTTTTTCAGTGCTCGTCTCTCAGCTACTGTTGTTAGGCTGTCCAGCTCTTTGCCTACAACAGAGCTCGCTTTCCTAGCCAGTTTATTGAGACGAGAGGCATCCTTCTTCTTGACGCTGCCTCCCCAACACGCTGCCGCATAGAAGAGGGCGCTTGCCACTACTGTCTCATAGAATATTTTCAGGAGCTTTTTGCAGATGTTGAAGGAGGCCAGCCTTCTGAGAAAGTAAAGTCGGCTTTGCCCTTTCCTACATAGAGCTTCTGTGTTGGCAGTCCAGTCCAGTTTGTTGTCCAGCTGCACACCCAGGTATTTGTAGGTCTGGACAAATTCTACACATTCTCCTTTGATGGTTACAGGAACCGGGTGAGTTCTGGTTCTCCTGAAGTCCACCACCATCTCTCTGGTCTTGGTGGTGTTTAGGTGCAGGTGGTTTGCGTCGCTCCATCGGACAAAGTCCTGAATCAATGTCCTGTACTCTTCCTCCTGCCCGTTTCTGATACATCCCACGATCGCAGTGTCGTCGGCAAACTTTTGCACATGGCAGGACTCAGAGTTGTACTTAAAGTCCGATGTATATAGAGTGAATAGGAACGGAGAGAGAACGGTCCCCTGGGGAGATCCTGTGCTGCTAACCACAGTGTCCGATGTACAGCTGTTTCACATACTGGGGTCTGCCTGTCAGGTAGTCAGTAATCCATTCTACAAGGTGTGAGCTAACTCCCATCTCTGTCAGTTTCCTACTCAGTAGCAGAGGCTGTATGGTATTGAAGGCACTGGAGAAGTCCAAAAATGTAATCCTCACAGCCCCCTTCGCCCTATCCAGGTGAGAGAGGGATCGGTGTAACATGTATACTATAGCATCCTCCACTCCCACCTTCTCCTGGTAAGCAAATTGCAGTGGGTCGATGGCGTGACGGACCTGTAGCCTCAGGTGGTGCAGCAGCAGCCGCTCCATGGTCTTCATCACATGTGATGTCAGGGCGACCGGCCTGAAGTCGTTGAGTTCCTCAGGTCTTGATTTCTTTGGGACTGGGATGATGCAGGATGTTTTCCACAGCTGAGGGACCCTCCCCTGTTCAAGGCTCAGGTTGAAGATGCGCTGTAGTGGGTCTCCCAGCTCAGACGCACAGGCTTTCAGCAGTCGGGGGGATACTCCATCCGGACCAGCTGCCTTGCTGGTTCGTAGCCTTCTCAGCTCTCCACACACCTGGGCTGAAGTTATTTTTAGTGGGGGGATGTCTTCCATGCTAGTGTCCAGAGGGGGAGGGGGAAGGACAGCTGCATTACTCAGGGGTGAGGATGTGGCGGAGTGGTCAAACCTGTTGAAAAAGTTGTTCAACTGGTTGACTCGCCCCACATCTATATCCACAGCCACACCCTGCTTGGTGCTGCAGCCAGTAATTGTTTTCATCCCTTCCCACACCTCCTTCATGTTATTGTTCTGCAGCTTTTTCTCCAACTTCCTCCTGTAATGCTCCTTCCCTTTCCGGAGCTGGACTTTGAGCTCCTTCTGTACTCGTTTTAGCTCCTGCTGATCACCATTTTTAAAGGCCCTCTTCTTTTGGTTCAGAAGGCACTTGATGTCGCTCGTGATCCAGGGCTTGTTGTTGGCATAGCAGCGTACAGTCTTTATAGGAACAACATTGTCCATGCAGAACTTAATGTAGTCAGTAGTGCAGTTTGCCATCTCATCAATGTCCCCACTGCTGGACCCTAGCAGGACATCCCAGTCCGTACATCCAAAGCAGTCTCTCAGAGCCTGCTCTGCCTCAGTGGACCATTTTCTAAAAGAGCGTGTGGTTGTTGGTAGCCTCCTCACTTTTGTTTTGTACTGTGGTTTAAGCAGAATGAGGTTGTGGTCTCCTTTTCCAAGGGCAGGCAGTGGTTTAGCACTGTATGCATTTTTTATATTCGCATACAGAAGGTCAATAGTCCTATTTCCCCTGGTCTTGCAGTTCACATACTGGACGAAAGATGGCAGTGTCTTATCAAGAGTCACGTGGTTGAAGTCCCCAGAGATTAACATTGCAGCCTCCGGGTGTTGTGTTTGAAGTTTTGCCACCGCGGAGTGGATGACGTCACACGCTACTTCCGCATCAGCGCGCGGTGGGATGTAAACAATGACAGCAATGGCATGTCCGAAATCTCTGGGCATGTAATAGGGACGAAGACTTACAGCCAAAAGTTCGACATCACGGCAGCAGATAGAAAGCTTTGTTTTTACATGCCCGGGGTTACACCACCTCGTGTTCACGTAGATAGCCAGTCCCCCTCCTTTGCGCTTCCCACTGACTTTTGTCCCTCTGTCAGCTCGAACAGCGCAGAAGCCGTTTAGTGCGATGTTAGCGTACGTGATGATAGACGTAAGCCACGTTTCCGTAAAGCAAAGCAAGCTGCACTCCCTGTATGCTTTGATGTCTTTCACAAGCACAGCCAGTTCGTCGATCTTATTCGGTAGGGAGTTGACATTCCCCATGTTTATGGACGGTACCGTGGGCTTATATCGCCACTTCGCCGCTAGCCGCTTAGCCTTTACCTTAGCACCGGCTCTGCAACCCCGGTAGGGTCGCCTCACCTCGTTAGGTAAAAGGGGGACCATGCCGGCTCGAGAGTTCTTCAGGTCGAGGAGTAGGTTTCTTGAATATACGTATTTTTGCGAGTTGAAACCCATATCCATAGGATAGAAAGTAATCCAAGTGTTGCAAGGCACTGATAAAGTAAGCAAAAATAAATAAATAAATAAATAAATCACAAAAGTAGCGAAAATAACACGGGAGCTGCTGGAGTGGCTGCCATTCGTGACGGCGCCGGAAGTATGTACATGAACTGCATATAAGCCCCAAATGGGATGGTCGCCAAGTCCCATGATTCAGGCATTTTCCTCGTTCTTCACTGCACTGTTTCTTTCTCTAGTCAGCCATGTTAGCCACCCGGTTGTAGTCTTTGGCTTACCTCTAAATACATATGTTCTTGTTGGTGGCTCAGTGTAAATAAAGCTTGCTTTGTCTTTCCACAAAAGGTCATGCAAGGAAACTGTGCTGATTCTAGGTCCCGACGCTTGACAAACTTTTACTTGCTTTTTTAGTCACTTCTCCCGCTAGCTGTTAAGTTATCCACTTTCACCAGTTCTGAGCAACTCCAACTATTTGCTCTTTTCAGCTTGCTATCCTATCTTTTTGCTGACTGAATTTCTCACACACCCTTACTTGAGCTCCTTACTGAGCAACAACAACTTCTAGTTGTGAAATATTACAGACTGTGATTTTGAAATAACCCAAATAATTTATTTGGGCGAGTTGCAGATTATTTTTTTTGAATAATTCTAACCAAGATTGTTTATTCCTAGCCAAGGAAAAATAAAAGCATGAATGTCATAAAATAACTCTTAAATTATGGATTTTTTTTTCTGCTAAATGGGTTGATGAATATTATTTGTTTTGTGATGCGGGGCTTAATTTTCAATCTACTTACAAATGTTGCCAAATTTATAATGCTATATTATATACCCCTTATGACAACACAAAACTTTGGTCCACAATTTCCCTTGCCCGGGCTCGTTTTACTGGGGCTCCGTTATGGAGCCAGGCCTGGAGGTGGGGTCTGCTAGCGAGCGAATGGTGGCCCGGTCTTTGCTGTCGAGGTCCGGCCAGGCACAGCCTGAAGGGACGATGTGAGTCCCTCTTCCCATGGGCTCTTCACCCGTGGGAGGGGCCAAAGGGGTCGGGTGCATGGAGAGCTGCGTAGCAGCCAAGGCAGGGGTTCTTGGCGCGCCGATCCCCGGCTACAGAAACTGGCTTTTGGGACATGGAATATTACCTCTCTGGCGGGGAAGGATTTCAAGTTGGTGTGTGAGGCTGAGAAGTTTCGACTAGATATAGTCGGACCCATCTCCACACACAGCTTGGGCTCCCCAATCTTCGACTCAGTTTATGAGGGCGAACAAAGTACAACTCTAACTGTAGATTAGTATACGATCGCAGTTTTTTGCTGGATATGCGAACATCCAGAATTCCAGCGCAAATTTCGACGATCACTCTGGAGTGTTTACTTAGCCTCGGAGTGCTACGTCAACAGAACACAGCGGCCTACAAAGCAGCGAGTAAAAGTGGCAAGCGGAAGCGCTGTGACCGGGGAAGGAAACGAGGTTGTCGGGCCGGGCTAACGGCTCGGATGAAGGCTAAACCCTTCAAAACGCCTCTACCATCCATTTTCCTATCCAACGTCCGCTCCCTGGACAACAAACTGGACCATTTACAATTGGAATTCTCATCGAACCGCGAGTTGACGAACTGTTGTGCTTTAATTCTGACGGAGACATGGCTAAACTCATCTATCCCGAATGACGCTGTTAGCATTGTGGGGCTAACTGCTTTCCGCGCCGATAGAAGCGGCGAGCTCACCGGCAAAAGTAAGGGAGGCGGTCTATGCATTTATACAAACAACAACTGGTGTAGAAATGCGAAGATAATTGAACTTTTGACGGTGATCTGCAGACCATTCTACCTACCGAGGGAGTTTAGCGCGACCATCATTACTGCCGTGTACGTGCCCCCCAGCGCTAATACGAAGGAGGCAATGGACGTTCTCTACCGAACTGTGAGTGAACTGCAGCATGCTTACACCGAGTGCATTTTTATTGCGGCGGGGGACTTTAACCAGGCCAATATGAAAACAGTTCTCCCGCATTTCCATCAGCATGTAAATTTTGCTACAAGAGGTAGGAACACATTAGACCTGGCCTACACAAACATCAAAGGTGCATATAAAGCAGCCCCCCGCCCCCACCTTGGCTCATCAGATCACCTTTCTGTTATGCTAATTCCAGCATACAAGCCCCTGCTGACCAGAGAAAAACCTACAGAGAAGCAGGTGAGGGTGTGGTCTGAGGGGGCAATGGAGGCACTACAGGACTGCTTTGATTGCACTGATTGGGACATGTTTAAATCGGCTGCCACTTACAACAACAAAATAAATATAGATGAGTACGCCATTTCTGTGTCAGCCTATATCAGTAAATGTGCAGAAGACGTCAGCAATACCAAAACTATATGCACCCGTGCCAATCAGAAGCCCTGGATGACTGCTGAGATACGCAAACAACTAAAAGTACGGAACCTTGTCTTTAAATCTGGTGACATGGAGGCGCTGAGATCAGCGAGGGCTAACCTGAACCGTGCTATCAGACTAGCAAAGCGAACGTACAGTCAAAAAATCCAGGAACGTTTCCTCAACAAAACCAACACCAGGGATATGTGGAAAGGCATTCAGGCCATTACCAAATACAAGCCAACCACCGCCCCAGTGCAGGACACTAGCATGGACTTTCTGAATGACCTCAACAAATTCTTTGGAAGGTTCGAGGCACAAAACGGCACCACTGCAGCGAAAGCGGTTCCAAATCAGGACGAAAGAGCACTCCACCTGGACTCATCTGACGTGAGGAAGACCCTGAGAAGGGTCAACACAAGGAAGGCTCCAGGCCCGGACAACATTCCGGGGCGGGTACTTAGGGAGTGCGCCGATCAGCTGGCTTGTGTACTAACAGACATTTTCAACACCTCGCTAGACCAAGCCAAAGTACCATCATGCTTCAAATTTGCCAACATCATCCCAGTGCCAAAGAAACCCCAGATCTTATCATTCAACGATTACCGGCCCGTTGCACTGACTCCTATCATAATGAAGTGCTTTGAGAGACTGGTTAAAGAGCACATCACCTCCAGTCTCCCCTCCTCATTCGACCCCTTTCAGTTTGCCTACAGGACAAACCGCTCCACCAGGGATGCCATCTCCTCTGCGCTTCACCTGAGCCTGACACATCTAGAGGAGAAGAACACCCATGTGCGGATGCTGTTCCTGGACTTCAGTTCAGCATTCAACACCATCATCCCACAACATCTGGTAGACAAGATGAGACTCCTGGGTTTCAACACCCCCCTGCGGAACTGGCTGCTGGACTTCCTCTGTGACAGACCCCAATCAGTGCGGATAGGTCAGAACAGTTCAGATGTCATCTACCTCAGCACGGGCTCCCCCCAAGGCTGCGTCCTAAGCCCCTTGCTGTTCACCTTGATGACACACGACTGCGTCCCTAGGTCCGCCACAAACCACATCGTGAAGTATGCTGACGACACAACAGTGGTGGGCCTCATCAGGGATGACAACGACCTAGCCTACAGAGAGGAGGTGGAGCAGTTGGTGGGCTGGTGCAGGGACAACAGCCTGGTCCTGAATGTTGACAAAACTAAAGAGATCATTGTCGACTTTAGGAAAAACCAGCCCAACCATGCCCCACTTTGCATCAACAACAAGGCTGTGGAGGTTGTCAGCAGTATCAAGTTCCTAGGGGTGCACATTACAAACAAACTCACCTGGTCCGTGAACACTGCATCACTGGTTAAGAGGGCACAGCAGCGCCTGTACTTCCTGCGGAGGATGAGGAGAGCCCACCTGCCCCCACCCTCCCTCATCACATTCTACAGGGGCACCATAGAGAGTATCCTGACCAGCTGTATCTCTGTGTGGTGTGGAGGCTGCAGCGCTACTGACTGGGGTAGTGTGAGGAGGGTAACGAGGACAGCAGAGAAAATAATCGGGACTACACTTCCCTCCATTCAGGACATTGGCCAGAAGCGCTGCCTATCCCATGCTAAGAACATTACCGGGGACCCCTCTCACCCCCATCATGGACTGTTCACTCTGCTAGCCTCTGGGAAGAGGTTCTGCAGTGTGCGGTGCAGGACCACCAGGCTCCGCAATAGTCTAGTCCCCCTGGCCATTAGACTGTTAAATGGTCAATCTAACATATAGTTAACTTAAATCTAAACGGCTGCTAATCTGTCTTTTTGCACTACTGGCAGTTTTTATAGCTTGCCACTCATTGCACATTGCTCTCTGCACTATGGTAATTACAGCGTTATTGTTACAGTGTTAATGTTACTGTGTACCTGACTTGTTAACCTGGCTGCCCATTTTGCACATCTGGTTAGCTACTCTTCTTGCACTATCGGCACTATGGTAAAATACTATACGTAGCCAATTACAATACAACTTTATTTATATCTGTACATTCAAGGAAACTGTGGGGGTCAGATGCATCGACATTTCGTTCTGTATACACGTGTACTAGAATGACAATAAAGTAGATCTGAATCTGAATCTGAATCTGGTACCAGTCCTCTTGAGAGGGGTTGGACTCTCTTCCACTTTGGAGTTGCCTGTGGTGAGAGGCACAGATTATGTGTGGGCAAATTAGCTGTCCCATGGCTTGGCGCCTGTAACCCTCTTATCACCCCGGTAGATAAGAGCGTTCGTTGCCTCTCTCCGCTTTCGGATGGGTGGACAGGTTGACTGTTGTTTGTGTTCATGCGCCAATTATCAGTTCTGATTACCCACCCTTCTTGGAGTCCTTGGAGGGTGGCACTTAAGAGCATGCCCCCTGGGGATTCCCTCGTACTGCTGGGGGACTTCAACGCCCACGTGGGCAATGACAGTGAGACCGTGAGCGGCGTAATTGGGAAGAACGGCCTCTAAACCTAAGTGGTGTATCGTTATTGGACTTTTGTGCCTTTCATGCCTTGTCCATAACGAACACCATGTTCAGACATAAGGGTGTCAGTCTGTGCACTTGGCACCAGGGACACCCTGGGCGGAAGTTCGATGATCGATTTTGTAGTCGTTTTATCAGACCTGTGGCAAGTTTTAGACACTCGGGTGAAGAGAAGGGCAGAGCTGTCACCTGATCACAACCTGGTGGTGAGTTGGGGGAAGATGCCGGTCCAACCCGACCCAAGCGTATTGTGAGGCTCTGTTGGGAACGGCTAGCAGAATCACCTGTCAGAAAAGAGTTTCAATTCACACCTCCAGCAGAACTTTGCTCGAGGGAGGCGGAGAACATTGTGTCCAAGTGGACCATGTTCTGTGCCTCCATCATCGAAAAAGCTGATGGGAGCTGTTGCCTTAAGGTTGTCCGCCCCTGACTTGGCGGCTACCCTCAGACCTGTTGGTGATCGCCGCTTTAAGAGATGCCATCAAGCTTGAAAGAGCAGTCTTATCGGGCCCTCCTGGCTTGTGGGACTGCAGAAGCAGCTGGCAGGTATCAGCTGGCCAAGCGGAATGCGGCTTTGGCAGTTGCCAAGGCAAAAACTCAGGTTTGGCAAGGCCATAGAAGGCGACTTCAGAACAGCTTCGAGGAAATTCTGGTTCACCATCTGGCGTTTTGGGGGATTAAAGCAGGTGCCATCAACACTGTGCATAGTGGCAATGGGGCACTGCTGACCTCGACCCGGGACGTGATGAATTGGTAGGCGCAGAGTACTTTGAAGGCCTTCTCAATCTCACAGACACGTTTTTCTCTGCGGAAGCAGAGCCAGGGGACTTTGAGGTGGGCTTTCATATCTCTGGGGTTGAAGTCACTGGGGTGGTCAAAAAGCTCCTCGGTGGCAAAGCCCCAGGGTTTGATGAGATCTGCCCTCAGTTCATTAAGGCTCTGGATGTTGCGGGTGTGTCATAGTTGTCGCGCCTCTGCAACATCGCATGGACAAGGCCTCTGGATTGGCAGACTGCATGGTGGTTTTACTTTTCAAAAAGGGTGACCGGAGATTGTGTTCCAACTACAGGGGACTTCCCAGCCTCCTTGGTAAGGTCTATTCGGGGGTACTGGAGAGAAGAGTCCGTCAGGAAGTCGAATTTCGGATTTGAGAGGAGCAGTGTTGTTTTTCCTCCCGGCTGTGGAACAGTGGACCAGCTCTATACACTCTGCAAGGGTCCTGGAGGGTGCATGGGAGTTTGGCCCATCTGGTCTACATCTGTTTTGCAACAACAACATAAAATTCTTGAAAATGCAAAACAATAAAATATAAGTTAGAAATATAAATTTGTCATTGCTATAAATGATCAAATGCAATAATGCAAATTTTTTTAAGAATGCAAATAGTTAAGTCTAAATTAAAAATATGAACTTGTCATTGCTACAAATAAGGGATAAAAAGGCCTGCAAAAAATATTTACAATTCTATTTCAACCAATTTTGATGCAGATCTTCTGAAGAACACGCAAAAAAGTGCTTGAAATGTGCTAGAATTTGGCCATGAAACAGGTGTAGGAACCCTGAGAGAACTAGGGGAGCAGTTGGAGCTAGGGAGAGAGTCTCAGCTGCAACCAAGACTTAAAAATTGACGTCGAATAAATAAAGATGCAGATACTAATATCCGTCAAATTCCCTAATATCGGTGCCTTAAATTGTCCCACCCGATAATCAGTTGACCTTTACTTTTTTATTTCGTGATTGTCTTGGCCAGCAGGTTCCGTCCCGGGATCGTCAGGTGAAGATGCCCAAACCCAAAAGGAGAAAGCTCTCCAGATAGCAATGAATGTGTCCTGCTGGTCGTCTGCGCTGTTCCAGGTGCTACACACTCCAATCGCTGACTTTTCAGGTGCTGGAAATGTCCAATCACCATTTTTAGTCTCGCCAAAAAAGAAAGATCCTTTAAAAAGGTGTCAATTTGTCTACAGCTTACTTTTTTTCTAGTATAAGGTATTAAAAAGATAACAACAAAAAAAGCGTTGAGCTAAGACAGACTGTCGGAATATTTCTGATACAGTTTCATGGTGTAAATGAGTCATCCTGAAATGTCATATTAAAAAATAATATGTAAATATTGTAAGATGTACAGAACAGACGTACCTAATGCACATCTTATTTTTTGTTGTACAAAAACAAAGCAGAAGTGTACCAATGTCTTTTGTTTCTATTCCTACGCAACAAACTGCTTTTATATGACAAGCACTATAACCGGCAATTTAAGTTTTTTTTTTTTTTTTTTTTTTTTTTTTTTTTTTTTTCCCCTTTCGGGCTTTGGACAAAGATCTCCTACTAAATACCTGAAAATGTTGATGGAAAAAAAAACACAGAATAAACTACCAGCAGAGAGTGTTTAGCTTTTAGGCAAGCACAAATATTGCTAAATGTTCATTGAGAATTTGGCAGTTTCGCCAATGACTTTTCAACAAGTGTGTTTTTGGTTTTTTTTGGTCTTGTCTGCGATCAATGGAATATGATTGTATTTCTTGAATTTAAAGATCAAAACATTAACATTTGGGGGGGAAGGGGGTTGTCTTGTTTTCTTGTTGTAAATTATTCCTGTACTTAATATTTATGTTAAGCTTTACAATATCGTAGACTGCAATAACACTACCAGGAGTTGACAACTCAAGCCTTATATGTGTATATGTATGTTTTAGTTTTAAGACTTTTCACACTGTCCTGTTATATTTATGAAGTGAGATTTGCATCAAAGAGGTTACTCTTATGTTGTTGTTGTTGTTCCATGATGTTTTATTTATGTAAGAATGGAGAATAATTGTCAATGTCTGTAATAATTGTGGTTTTAACAACGGTGATACCTCGGTACTTGAGCATAATCCATTGGGGATTGCTGTTCAAACACCGAGTTTTCTGAATACAGATTTTTTTTCCCATTCCACGTAATGGTAAACTAGCCACTTTAGATAAGAGGTAGTGTCGTTACCAAAACCTTAACTCACAGTTTGCTTGTATACGAGAATTTTTAGAAAATATCTTCCCTGACATAGGAGAGAAACTCCAAGTTATGAGAATTTCCAGACACCACTACTAAAGGGCCCATTGATCGAGCCTGACAGTTAGAACGTGCGAATCCTGCCATCTAGTCAAGTCAAGCTATGTTTATTTGTATAGACCATATTTACGCCATCCCACCTAAAACCTACATGAGAGCAAGGAAAAACTCAAAACCTCGGAATGGGGAAAATAAGAAACTTTAGGTAATTTCCCTTCTTGATGACCATGCTGCAAGGGTTGTTGCAAGGGCACCAACAAACAATACACAGACATTAACATGAAATATTGCTCAGACATAAGCTATCGAAAATGTGTGTTTTAAGCCTAGATTTACAGTTCCTCTGAGGTTGCTGAGCGAATCTGGGGCAGAGCATTCCACGGCATTGGCGCACAAGTAGAACGCTCTTGAACCTGCGGATTTGTTCTTGGCCCTTGGGATCACTAGTAGACCAGCATTTTCAGAGCAAAGATTCCAAACAGGAATATAGGGAAACATTAAATCTGAAATTTATGAGGGGGCAAGTACATGCACTGTTTTGTATTATGCCAAAAGAACCTTAAAATCACATCTTAAACAGACAGGGAGCCAATGCAGGTCAGCCAACAATTAAAATACATCATCTAATAATGACAACTTTTGAACCATGCATGCTAGAATCATAAAACTTGCTTCGCTCTCATTTATAAAAGTGTGCATATATAAAAGATCATTAAATTTGGCTTACGGAGGAAGCATGAGTATGTGAATAAAAACTTCCCGATTTATAAAACAGCGCGTACGCACGTCCCACTCCTGTTTCTCTTTATAATAGCAATCAACTTTAAAATTGCCGCACGTAAGGAAACCTCTCCTTTATGCATATAAAAGGCCAAGGGACTGCCTTTGATTAATGTACCAAGCGCAAAGATGGCCTATTACCCTGGTTGTAGCCTACTTAACCAATAATGTTGACGTTTTAGCAATCAATGAAAACTATTCAATACTAATAATTGAATGCTTCCACGCACTGTATATGTTTCTGTATGTGCTTCTGGGGAAAGGCAATGTCGATAACTCTTATTTCATTTTTTTCCAAATATACTCTTCATATGTGTTATGTGAAAAGTAATACCAGATTTTTTGGGGGGGGTGGGGCACAAGTGTATCAATATCTGATACTTTGTTTCATCCATCTGCTGTTGGTTCTTAGTATCGTTACTCCAGATTTTTTTTCATATGGCAGTGAAGTCGACACATTCTCAGATCAAGGTTTTTTTGTTTTTTTTTTAAATATTTTTTTAATTTAAATTTTTTATTATTTTTTTACTAAATCCCAAATGTTGCTTACAATTCTTTTATATATATATGAGGCTCCTAGTCCTGTTTTTTGATCAGCTATCACCACACACATACATCACTGTTAGCAACCACCAACTTCCTTTATAAAGTCACATTCCACTCTGTTGACATTATCTAATTTATCTTATCACAGTATTTTATGTTCAATTACCGTAAACTTCGGACTACCAGACGCTACTTTTTTGACTGTAATAAAAAAAGTTGTGTCGTTATGATGTCAACTGTCACTGAATACGTCATGTCGCATTCGAAAGTTTAACTCTTTGGAATCAAGATATGAATCTCAAGGTATTAGCTCACCCAAAAAATGCTCACGTAGTCAGCTGATAATAGAATTCCCCCAAACATTGACTCGTTACATCCAAGACCGTCCAGTGAATCCAACCGTAAATATATTTGCTCCAAAAAACACCATAATGCTGGCAGATGTATAAATTTTGCATAAAACAATTTCTGTATCGTTGGACGTTCATTGCTACAAATCGTTTGTTTCTCCTTATAATTTCTGTTTACAAGGGTCTGCATTGATAAAATGAAGATCGCTTTATTTTGCTTTGAATATCTTATGCCAGTAGTAACTGATTAGAAGGATGATTGACACATTGGTTAGCCAATGATTCAAATAATACGCAGATATTCGCTCTGTATTTAAATTGGACCTTAAAATAAGTGCACGCAAAGACACTCGTGATCCATTTTCAGGCACTATTATTACGTGCAAGTGTGCACAATCATTGATTGACTTACGGAAAGAGAAGTAAAACATTTATAACTCTGAAATTTTTCTAAAAAGTAGGCCAGAGTCAAATACACAGTTGCCCTGGTTTTATAGCTGAAAACTTTTCTTCAAATTGCCACTTTTGGAACCAACTAGACCTACTCTTAGAAAATTGTGTAACATTTGTTTATTTTTTCAGATTATCAAATTTGACAAGGTACCAGGCACCATTCATCTGCAGGCATGTGATTCTCCCCAAAAAACAAAACAAATGGGCGAGAATAAAAATCTTTATTTCTGTGTGTTCCAATTCAATTACTCAATGTTAGTACAATACTGGTTTGTTCCAATACAGACTGGATGGAGTAGCGAGGAATCACTGTACTTTTATCTCCAACTAGATTGAACTTCCGGGGTGAGAGGACGCTGTGTATGTCGCCGCTTCTCACTCCAAAACTTTTCCAAAACTTTTTCGAAGCTCAGATACTTTTTTTCTTTTGCCCTTCTGTTTTGGACTGTGGGTACTTTGGTTGATGTAAACTGAACCAACGTTTCACCTAATCAATCAAACCCTCGTAACTTAGCCCACGGGCTAACGCCGGTAGCTTAAACATACCAGCTGTCACTGCACCGGCCTCTCTCCCTCGTCATGGCGTGCCAAAACCTCGCCGCCTTTGGACTATTTCTGATACTCCTGACGTTCTGCCATCACCCAGCGACAGGATTGCTCCACTATTCTGTCGCGGATCTTCTCCGGATCCGGTGGATTGCACTGGGGCCTCCGCCACCGGAGCTGCTCCACCATCCTGACATCGCTCGCCTGCCTCGACGCCGCTACATTCACCGCGGATCGCGCAGACACGTCGAGTATAGAAAACCCTGGCTCAATCACCTTGACCTGGTCCACATCTCGACGCCCTCCCATAAACTGCGGCCGTAGGGCTAACTGCCATACATTAGCCCGCCTAGCTAGGTCGGCTAACAGCACTGCCGCCGTCAAACAAGACACCTCCGCCGTTAACTTTGGACTACTGAACGTCCGCTCACTCAGGAACAAGGGCCACCTCATCCAAGACGTCCTCGCCGAACGAAAACTTGACTTCCTTATTTTAACAGAAACCTGGCAACAAACAAACGACTTCGCTGCTCTGAATGACTCCACTCCTCCCGGCTTTGTTTACATCTGCCGTCCCCGTGGCAACGGCCGTGGAGGAGGTCTCGCGGTAATTCACCGCGAGAAGTGGAAAGTCTTGCCTGTCTCCGTCACTGCATCGACTTCCTTTGAATGCCTGGTGTTTAAGCTCCCCGGACCCACGCCAACCATTATTGCCACAATTTATCGCCCCCCAATGCCACATAGTGATTTTATCAATGAATTATCCAGCTTAATTACACATTTATCCACTCTCTCGCCAAATTTAATTTTATTGGGAGATTTCAATATTCACATGGACAACCCCAACCTGCCACTCACCAGAGACTTCACATCCTGCCTGGAGAGCCTCGGGATACACAGCCTTATTGACTTCCCCACCCACATTAAAGGCCACACATTGGACTTGGTCTGCTGCTCTGGCCTCTCTACTTCCAAGCCCACTGCCGACGTTTTTCCTGAATCTGATCATGTCCTCCTCACTTTTAACACCGTACTCTGTCTCTCTACTGTCAAAACCTCCCGTCTCATTTCTTTTCGTAATACCAAAAATATCAACATTGACACCCTCTGCTCCATTATTGACCGTTCCCCACCCCCAGAAGCTCTCTCAAGCCCGGATGACCTCACCGCTCACTACAATGCCTGCCTAACAAATATTCTAAATTCTCTTGCCCCCCTGAAAACCAGGACTGCCTCATTCTCCACATCTGCCCCCTGGTTTACACCCGCTCTTCGGTCAATGAAATCAAAGAACCGCCAACTCGAGCGACTCTATAAGAAAAACGGCCTTACCATCCATAAGGACCCATACTGCTAAATACAAGGACCAAATTGCACAAACCAAATCCAGCTACTACGCCGGCCTCATCCTTTCCAACGAAGGAAATTCAAGAACTATCTTCTCTGTCATGAACAAAATCCTCCAGCCACCAAATTCTCTCCCCCTCCACCTGTACTCCACAGCAACCTGCAACTCCATAATGGAGTACTTCAATCACAAAATCCTTAAGATTCATCACCAACTCCATCAAAACCTGTCTGCTCCCTCCCCACCTGAATTTCCTTCTCCTTGTCACTTCTTCTCCAGTTTTGCTCCACCCACGACTGCTGAATTATCCAACCTCATACTCAAATCCAAGCCCACCACTTGCCAGCTCAATCCCCTCCCTTCATCCCTTGTTAAATCCTGCCTCCCTTCCCTGCTTCCTCTCATATCTGCCATTATCCACTCCTCACTCTCTTCTGGTATTGTCCCATCACTTTTCAAAACCGCTGCTGTTACCCCTACGCTGAAAAGACATGGTGCTGACCCCAACAACTTTGACAACCTCCGCCCCATCTCCAACCTTCCATTTATTTCGAAAATCCTTGAAAAAACTGTTGCTGCTCAACTCCACTCGCACCTGTCCCTCCACTCTCTCTATGAGCCCTTTCAGTCTGGTTTCCGCCCCGCCACAGCACAGAGACTGCCCCAATCCGTATTGTAAATGATCTCCTCATAGCATCTGACTCCGGTTTAGTCTCCATCCTCATCCTCCTAGACTTGAGCGCCGCCTTCGACACAATCTCTCACCCTATCCTCCTCAATAGACTCTCCTCCATTGGTCTCACCCGTACTCCCCTCAGTTGGTTCCATTCCTACCTCACTGGCCGCACTCAGTTTGTCCAGCTGAAATCTTTCACCTCAAAGCCCTCCCTAGTCACCACAGGTGTACCCCAGGGATCTGTCTTAGGTCCTCTTCTCTTCATCGTCTACCTCTTGCCTCTTGGTCATATCCTCCGCAAATTTAATATCCACTTTCACTGCTTTGCTGATGACACCCAACTCTACCTCTCCTGCAAACCAAACTCCATACTCCCACCTCCCTCCCTCACCTCTTGCCTTTCCGAACTCAAAACATGGTTCACAACAAACTTTCTTAAATTAAATGCCAATAAAACAGAATTCCTCCTTCTTGGCACCAAATCCACTTTATCCAAAGTAAACAATTTCTCTCTCAATATCGACAGCTCCTTAGTGTCCCCCTCCCCCCAGGTCAAGAGTCTGGGTGTCATCCTGGATAGCATGCTTACCTTCCACTCACATATCAACACCATCACCCGCACTGCTTATTTCCACCTCCGCAATATTACCAGACTCCGCCCTTCCCTCACCTCCCGCACCACTGCTATTCTCGTCCACAGTCTTGTCACATCCCGCCTTGACTACTGCAATGCTCTCCTCTTCGGCCTTCCTCAAAAGTCCCTCCATAAAATTCAGCTGGTTCAAAACGCCTCTGCTCGCATCATCACAAAAACATCTTCCCAGCAGCACATCACCCCCGTTCTCCAACAGCTACACTGGCTTCCTATTCAGCATCGCATCAGCTACAAGCTGATCCTATATACATATATGGCCATTCACAACCTGGCTCCTCCTTACCTGTCCGACCTTCTCCAGGTGCACATACCCACTCGCTCCCTCAGATCCTCGTCCTCCCTCCGACTGTCAGTGCCCCCTGCCCATCTGAGCACCATGGGAGCCAGAGCCTTCAGTTGCGCTGCTCCCAAGCTTTGGAACAATCTACCTCCGGACCTCCAAAACTGCACACCTCTCTCCACTTTTAAGTCCCGTCTAAAAACACACCTGTTCAGGACTGCCTACAACACATAGCTTCTCCATTTCCTATGTTTTTATGATTTTATGTCTTGTTTTTATTTATTACTTCGCTTACAACTTTTTAAATTGTATTTTTTCCATTGCCTGTACAGTGTCCTTGGGTGGCTTGAAAGGCGCTTTTAAATAAAATGCATTATTATTATTATTATTATTATTATTAGATGATCCTTAAGTCACCTTCAAGACTTCAGCTTAAGAAGCGGTGCAATAAACCAATGGGAAGATATTGATTCTTGCTATGCCAATCAGCTTTTCATGGATGAAATGCAAGGGTTCATCTTTTCCTGAGTTTCACTTTTTGTCCTTATTTTATTTTTCTCTTTTCCTTTTTCGTCCTTTCTTTTTAGCTTGGAGAGTGCTCTTCTTGGGACGAAGAGTTGCAGGATGAATTCCTGGCTCCTCAGAGTTAAATTTAATAGTGTCCTTTGTCAAGACACTGAACCCCTAATGCCCCTGATAAACAAGTCGCCCTATTGGTGTGTGTGTGTGTGTGTGTGTGTTTGCGCGCACACACACACGCACCTTGGGAAGTTTTCAGTGACTTAAGCGCTGAATGCACTCCAGACTCTTTTTTTTTTCGATTTCATTTTCTGTTTGGGCCTTTTTTTTTCTTCACCTTTTTCTTAAGAAATTTACTTTTTGTCTTATTTCTTTTTTTTCATTTTTTCTCATTTCTTTTATTTCTTGCATTTTGGTTTTGTTTTTTCCTTTTTCTTCAGTTTTACTTTTGTCTTATCTTTTTTCAACTTTTTCTATTTTTTTTTTTCATTTATTTCTCTTTACATTTTTTTTGTCCTTTTATCTTTTTTTCCATTTTTCTTTTCCTTTTTTTATTTTATACTTTTTGTTCTTTTTTTCTAATTTGTCTTTTCAAAAAGTAATAACGTGCGTTTTGGTCACTAAGTGTCCGTATTTTGTGTTCCCCCATTATAATTTTACAACTTTTTTTTGGTGGCATGGCAGAATACGGCAACATCTAGTGGGAAAATAATACACACTGTCCCTCTAACTTTCGTATCAAGGCGCGGGGGCCTCAAACTATTATCCTGGGGGGCTACAAATGGTCCCCAGGCCGCAATTTTGTGTGTGAAGCACATTGTAAAGTGCTTTGGGAAGTCTTCATTGATTTGAAATGTGCTATATAAGTGTAGACCATTTCATTCATTTCATAGTGTGAAGCATCACCACACAGCACGTGTCTGGCACAGTTCTGAGGTCATGAGATCAAACCTTAGTGTGTGGAGTTTGTATGTTCTCTCCGTGCTTGCATGGGTTTCCTCCGGGCACTCCGGTTTCCTCCCACATTCCAAAAACCTGCATTTCAGTTTAAATTGCCGGTTCAAATTGTCCCTAGGTGTGAATGAGTGAGTGAGTTGTCTACGTCTGTGTGGCCTGCGACTGGCTGGCAACCAGTTCAGAGTGTCCCCTGCCGACTGCCCGAAGATGGCTAGATGGGCTGCAGCACCCCCGCGACCCTACTTCAATTCTTTACTTGTGTTCATCGCCCAAACAGCCTGCAGTTTTCATGCAGGACAATGTTTCATGTCGCCTAGCAAAACGGGTGATTAATTTCCTTGAAGGTGAAAACACTGAATTAATTGCATAGCCTCCTCAGAGTTCTGATCTTAACACAATAGAGAACTTCTGAATAATCATTGGTGACAAAGTAATCGTCCAGAAACTCACTACAATCACCAAACTGTGGAGGAAGCTGGAAGAATGGACCAAATTCAAACCTTAACAGTGTGAGACTGGTGCTATCCTGTGGCCAAAGATGTGCAGAACTTTTTTTTAAGAATTTTTCTCTGATTTTGAAGTGCATATTAGTCACGGGCAAATTACATCCCGCAACAAAATATTAGTATAATGTTAAAAAAGTACTATTGTTATTTTTTTCCCCTTTTTCTGCAATAGCCGCGTTTTTCCAAGAGATGGCGCACTCGAAGCACATTGAACAATGTTGAGAATACACACCACTCCCAGCCGCACAAATGACCCGAGCGACGGTGAATTTCCCGCACATTGTTATTACAGCATTTCATTATAAAGGAGGGATGAATAAAAATGAAAAATGGGCAGTGCACCAAGATTGGAGAGGTGACCCAACAATCATGAAGGTAATTAGTAGCTGCGATGTTTGATTGGTTGATTGAATCCCTCAACCACTAAGGTCGTAGGGGCACCATTTCCTGTGGTGTGTCTTGGGTAAGTACAGCCTGCTGGTGCACTTCTCTCTCCAGGCCAACATATGTTTCCAATAAGTTATTATTTGATGATATGCAAGTGTACCAACAAGTTCAGGGTGTCCCCTGCCCACTGCCCGAAGATAGCTGGGATGGGCTCCAGCACCCCTAAGACCCTAGTGAGAATAAACGACAAAGAAAATGGACGGATGGAAATGCCCCCCGTCATTTTACGTCCTAAACACGAAATCCAAGTGACACGCGTACGTTAAATCTCCAGTATATTAAGCATAAATCTTTGTTTGAAACAAAAATGTGTTAAAACCCTGTTATGTAGCTGAAACTAGTTTAAAACCCTACTATGAAATCGTAAAAATGCATTAAAACCCTAATATGAAGTTGAAACCTTAGAACTCCTAAACACGCTTTAAACCCTAATATGGAGCACAAACCTTATTTTCAAACTCTAGTTGAAAACTTTAAATTCAGTTAATAACCCTAATCAAAAATCCTAAACGCCTAATATGGAGACCAGTTCTTAACGCTAGTTTAAAA
The DNA here is from genome assembly GCF_059441175.1 of Urocampus carinirostris. Taxonomy (NCBI): domain Eukaryota; kingdom Metazoa; phylum Chordata; class Actinopteri; order Syngnathiformes; family Syngnathidae; genus Urocampus; species Urocampus carinirostris. The sequence goes on from NC_142351.1 coordinate 67,809,626, forward strand.
CCCTGAAAACGCTTTAAAACCTTTATGTGTAGCTGAAACCTCAGTTGAAACACTTAATTCCTGTTAAAACCCCATTACGGAGCCCAATCCTAATTTTAAACGCTAGTTGGAAACCCTAAACTAAAGCCGAAACCCTAATTTAATTTTAAACCCCATTATGATACCTAAACCCATTTTTCAAACTCTAGTGTGAAGCCTTAAATTCTGTTGAAATTCCTTACAGGGAACCCAAACTTTAGTTTCTGACCCCAACTGCTACCCTGCCTTAACCCCCTTACCCTAACTCCTTTTACTTTCCTGTTATAATGATGTAAACCCTACTGACATCTAAACTATGTTTTTACTGTAAAACAAATTCAAACGCTAATCACACTTGTGGAATTAAGGGCAAGGGTCTCAAGCAAAAATTGATTGAGGTATATAAACGGTTAGGATTTTTAACTGATTTGGGGTTTCAAAATCTGATTTGGGTTTGGTGTTGATTAAGAGCATTAAAAGTTTGTTTGAAAATAAAATTCATTCTTCTATAAAATATGTTTTACTTCTGAAAAGGTTAACATTTTCAACTACAGTTTAGAAGTGGTTCAGGGTTTCAAAATCATGTTTAGTCAAGTTCAAAGAAAGCCAGTCATGATTTATTTTTATTTCCAATAAGCTTTCACTGATGCATACATTTTTGGCAAGGTATATTAAATTTATATTGTGTGACAATAGAGGTACCCTGTCTTCTATGAATACTTAACCGTTTAACCGTGCCTGTAAAACAAACATAAAAAGCAAATGACAAAAGAAGAATTATTTAATGCAATGGAATAAAGATTTGCATATGATTAAGTTCTATTGTAGATTTATTTAACATAGGATTTTGTTTTCTCTTCTTGTCTACACTATGATAAAGTCAAATTTCAACAGATCTCTAAAGAAAAACAGTTAAGAATTTGTATCTGTATTTGAAGAAAAAATCCCCAAAATATATTCAGGAAAAAATGAAATAAAAAAAACCTTTAGTATAGCAACACATACCCTAACTAATTCTTAGTCATAACCCTGACCTCATTCTAGCACCATAACTAATTCTAACTCCCTAGTCTATAACACTAACCCCACAAACCCTAAATTTAATTCAAAGCCATGAACTTTACATCCCCAATTCTCACACCCTAAATCTAATACCCAACCCTAAGTCTAACCCATACCCCGAATTCTGGCGCCAAAACCCCAAATTCTAACTCCAATTCTTCCCTCCTAACCCTCTAACCCCCAATTTTAAACGCAAGCCCTAACGTCAATTCTAACCCCAACCCTTATTCTAACCTTAATTCTAACTCATAACCCTAAACCCCAATTTAAAACCATTAAACCCAATTTTAAGCCCACAATTCTAAACTCCCTAACCATTAATATAACCCCATAACCCTTATTTTAGCTTTAGAACTAATTATACTCCCTATCACTTTAACACTAATTCTAAACCTGTAACTATTGTTCTAACTCCTTAACCCTAGTTCTAACCCTCAACCCTAACTTTAACCCCTCAATCATAAACATTATCCCCTTAACTAATTCCAAATCCCCTTACCCTAATTCCACAATTCTAACCCCCATATTTTCTTAACCTTTCCATCCATTATCCGCGCCACTTATCCTCATTAGGGTCGTGGGGGTGCTTGAGACCAACCCAGCCATTTTCTGGCAGGGGACACCCCAAACTGGTTGCCAGCCAGTCGCAGATTTTTTTTTTCTTCCCTCCTAACCCTAATTCTAACGCTCTAACCCTAATTTCACCCCATAATCCTAACCCCAAAACTTCACTTCTGAAATCTTTAAGTTGCATAATAACTGTTATTATTAATAGTACTACACCATAACTGTTATTATTATTAGTAGTAGTAGTATTACAATTGTTGTTATATAATTGGTGTGTTTAATATGGAACATGAAGGGGTAGGGAATATAAGCATTTGCTTCTGACTACCCCTTTTCGAACATATTATGTAATATTTTTTTTTTGTTGAGTTATTTTTGTTTTGTTTTTATTTTATGTTCGAATAAAGTTTTCATTCATTCAAAAAATCATGAGTTCTGGTTCTTAAAAAGACTCTTGACACCTTTTGGGTTTAAATCCTTGCAGTCTAAATGATCGTAGTGTCTATCATCATTGTATTCTTTACTGCAGGACCAGCTTTTCTTCAGCGGAGTCAGTTCAGGTGCAACCACGTCCCCGTCCTGATAATTACAGAAAACGGCGTCACAAAAAAATCACCACCTCTCTCCATATTCGTAATCTTACCTGAGGTTTGCTGAAGTCGTTTTGAAAGCACCACTGCAGAAAATGCTTCTTGGCGGCAGCCACGCTCTCCGCATCCATTTTCTTATAGTAAACTCGGATCAGTTGCTCTGCAAAGTGCTCTGGCAGAAGTTTGGACACCTGATAGAGAAGAGAAAATTGTATCAAGTGAAAAACTCAAATGAAACTCTTAAGTGTTGTAAATATATTGTTGAAAAAGGATTAGAGGATTCAAACCCGAATACATTCAAAAGCCAATAACGAAGCCAAAGCCCTGATTTGAGCTGTAAAAGTACTTCCCATCATATATCTTAAACCCAAAAAACCTTTATGAACCCCAAACCCTTGTTTGAAACCCTTAAAACAGTTTAAAACCCGATTATAAAGCCCAAACCCTAGTTTGAAACCCCAGTTCAAAACCCGATTATAAAGCCCATACCCTAGTTTGAAACCCTCAAACAGGTTCAAAACCCCATCATGAAGCCAAAACCCTTGTTTGAATCCCCAGTTCAAAACCTTAAGAGCAACTTAAATCCCTTATCAGAACCTAAAAGGCTAGTTTGAAACCCTGCAATTGAACCAAACCTAAAACACATCAAACCCTCATTTTTAGCCTAAACCCTTGTTTGGACCGTAGTTTGAAACCTGACAAAGGCTTTAAAACACCATCATGAAGAAGAAACTTTAGTTGGAAACCTTAGCTCAAAACCCAAAGAATGCTTTAAAACCCTTATAAGGGCATAACCCAAGTTTGAAAGCTTAGTTTGCGGCATTAAAATTCCTCATTTGAAGCCGTATAATTACTTTTAAACCCTGAAAACTGCATCACAAGGCCAACACCATTGTTTGAAATCCTAGTTCAAACACTTAAAACACATAAAAAAACAATTATGAAACTGAAACCCTTACAACATTTAAAAAAAAAAACACCACCATGAAGCCCAAAGCGTAGTTTGAATCCCTAGAAATGCTTTAAAACCAGACTATGAAACCAAAACTCTAGTTAGAAACCCCTTTTCAAAAACCCTAAAAATGCTTTAAAGCCCCAATTATGAAGCTGTAACCCTAGTATGAAACAATTGGTGACCGGAAGTACAGTAAGTCTCGTAAATGCTCAGACCCACTCATGTAACTTAAACGAATACTTTACCATTAAAGTTTTTTTTAGTTTAGTTTTCTATTAATTTGGCATTTATATAATTTATTAAAAATGATCTGACCTGATGTTTGTAGATGGGAAAGGCTTTGTCGGGGTCACTCTTGCAATAGAAACGCATATTGTCGATGGGGTTCTCCTGCTGCATCCCGTAGTCTATATGGATAACCTAAATGGAAAAGTAAAGACATGATCAGATGCTTTATTTTATTTTTTATCATTGAACACGTATCCGGATGCTACATATAAGGTCCATAGTGTTCTATTTTATCATTGAATACTTGCAATGAAGAAGCGCCCTGCATTCTCTGATGGTGCTTGCACAGCCGATGTAGTTTTATTTTGTTCCTTGAGTGCTTTTCATTCTTGGACCGTGTTTGTTATGCTGAGGTTGACCCTTTTTTTGGCTTTGCACACTTGCATTGAAGAAATGTTTTGCATTCCCAGACAGTACATGTAACACCAATGTTGTTCGATCTTGATCATTGAACGCATGCAAAAAAGAAGAGCTTTGAATTTGCAAGTACTTGTAACGACAAGGTGTTCTATTCTGTAATTGAATCCTTGCAATGAACAAGTGCTTTGCGTTCCCGGATTGTACTAGTTATAGCAGGGTGGTTCGATATTGATCGATGAACGCTTGCAATGATACTTCAGTAATTCTTTGCGTTCCTGGACGGTAGTTATAACGCAAATGTTCTATTTTGATCATTGAACGGAAACATTGAAGAAGTGAATTGCATTCCCTGATAATGCTTGTAATGCCAAGGTTGCTTATTTTGTGTTCACAGTTTGCATTATTGGTTTGGTACGCTCATGATTGTGCAAAAAGACAAACCATGTGGGTGTTCTTTGATATCCATACTCCTGGACGTTGATCTACTTGATGACGCTAGAGTAGGGGTCAGCAGCCTTTTTGTTGTGGGGTGCCACATTTATATTTCCTTGAAAATCACTGTGCCACACCACGATTAATGACTCGCACGATTTTTTTATCCAACCGATCTGTAATTTTACACCAGTCCAAATATACAACATGGATATACATTGGAATCGTGAAACTCACCAATTTATCTTCCACTATTCCTGTTGATCAATAAACTAAAAAATGAATGTGAGCAACAATTGGAAACATAAAGACATCAATGACTTCCAACTTTTTACCACAAGAATCAACCATTCTTCATCAACAACGGTACAATCAAAAAACAAGTGATATGGACGGTGAGAATACCATTCATTAATGAAATCTTATTGCAGAAAATATCAAAACTTGAAATAACAGCAGCAAGGCAGGAAGTTACTTAAAAATAAGCGCAACAGAAATAACAGCTGAACAGCAGCAAATAAGGCTGCATCTGAAATGACAACTGATTTGGTCCCAGATATAAATGGTTTTCCGTGCATATTGAAGCAAGTTATCAGTGGCAAAGGTTTTCAGGGTCTTTGTTTGCCATACTTGGACACAGCGTGTTTTAATGTCTCCTCCTTGTCAGATTTGAAATCATGTTCATGTTTTGTCTCGTAATGATGTTAAACACTTGATGCGCAAGGTACAATGCTCGAGGCGAAATGCACAAACAGCACAGTCATTTTTTTTTTGCACAAATCCCTAGTCATCTGTCCATGCGGGCTGGAAAGATAGAGGAACTGTGTTTTGTTGGCTGGGTTAAAACACAGATCTCTCCTCCTCTGTGAGGCGCTGCGCAGACACACACACACACGGAGCAGAGGAGGAGGGGCGCTACAGTAAAGCCTCTAAACAACACGGCGCGCAACTGAAAGCATCTACATTTCAGGTAAAAATGCGCATTTATCTTAAATACGTAATCATTAGTTTGCCGTGAGCTCGTGTGCCACTAGTTAACCCCTCACATGCCACTGCTGGCACGCGGCGTTTCATAGGTTGCTGATCCCTGTGCTAGAGGATTCTTCATAAAAACAGAGAAATCAGGCTTTAGAACAAGTTGGTGTAAATCTTGAGGGTTTGCACGTTCCTCCCCTTGCAATCTCAAAATAAATCCGAAATAAATGATTTTATTTTCTCCTTCTTATGAGTTTCTGGTAGACTCCAAACCTGAAGAAGCGAGTAGACGCCAGCGACTGGCAAAAAAATGAAGAGTGTAGGAACTCACGCTGACGAGAAAGTCTTTAGCCAATGGAGTAATGTCCAGTACACTCGTTTGAGGGATGGACTGGGCCAACTCCACCTCCCAAGCATAAAGAAGTTCCTTAAGGAGTATCACACACACCGTGTCTATGTCAATTAACAAGTCTTATTTCAAGTAAAATCGAACAAACAGATACCTGAGTAACCACTTTGGCTTGTTTAGGTCGGGTTTGACCCAAAAACCTGTAGAGGCGCCGCTGAAGAATGTTCTGTAAAATATGCTGGGCTTCAGCCAGCTCCGGCTTTGATGAGTGGAGTATTTGCTCGAACATGCTATCTACAAGAAAATAACATGAAAATGAATACCCCTCACCGTCGAACCCTTACCCCTAGCCCTACAAACCTAAACTGTACCCTATCAACCCTTAGCTCTAACCCTCTGATCCTAACACTTACCTCTAACCTTTACCCTTAACCCTTAACCATCTAATCCATGTTCCTACTCACCCTTACCCCTTTATCTTAGCCATCTACCCATAACTCCTGTTCTCTATTCACTCCCCTCTAATGCCAATCTTTACATTGTACCTTTACCACACAAGCCCATACACCTACATCCCTTACAACTCTAACACTAATCTTTAACCCTAAGCCTGCTTACCCTTACCTCCCTAACTCCCATCTTTATCCCCCTTAACCTTAAACAATTTAACTATCTAACTCTCGAACTCTAAACATCAAACTCTAACCCTTACCTGTTTAACATTTAACCCAGCCAACGCTAATCTTTACCCCTAGCCCTTAGCCTGAACCATCTAACTTCCAACCCTAAACCTCAAACGCTTACCCTTCTCACCCTCAGACTCCTAAATCTCCGCTAAGCCCTACTCTCAACCTAACCATACCTCTCCATACATGCCCCTCTAATGCTAATTTAACCCTTACACTCTAACCCCTCACCTCTAACCCCTGTTCTTTACCATTAACCCCTACCCCTGAAAACTTAAAATATTGAACAAAACCCCATCCAGCCCACATGTGGCAAACATGCAGCCCGTGGGCTGGATCAAGAGTTTGAACCTGGCCCGCAAGACAAAACTGAGAAAAGCACAAGAGAAAAATAAGCTAGTCTTAAATGTGTCCACCTGATGTCATCAATGCTCTGTGCCACTCCGAAAGCAACGAGTGCTGTACTTCTTCCTCTCTTTCTCTCACTTTTTTCTCTTTCTTTGTTTCCCTCTCTTTCTCTTTGTTTTTTCTGTTTCACTTTTTCTTTTTTATTCTTTTATTTATTCATCTCTTTCTCTCTGTTCTTTTCACTCCTTTTCTCTCTCTCTTGTCTCTTTTTATTTCTTATTCTATTAATTAATTTATTTTTTTCTATCACTTTTTCTCTCCGTCCTCTGTTTTTCCGTTTCATTCTTTCCCTCTCTTTTTCCCCTCTCCTCCTTTGTTTATCTCTTTCTCTCTCCCTTTTTTTCTCCTTAGTCTACTAATCCATGCCCTATAAAGACGTTTTTTTTCTATTATGTGTGCCCTGGGATAAAATGAGTTTGACATCTCTGATGTAGCCCTAAACATCTAACATTTACCCCTCTAACCCTTACACCTCTACATATTAGCCCTTTACCCCTAATCCTTGCACTCAACCTTAATCCTAACCCCTCTAGCCTTAATCTCTACCCATATCCTTACACCAACCTTTGCCCCTCTAACCATTGGCCACTTGCCCCCCAACCCAAAATTTTACTCCTCACCCATGTAACCGATAGCTTTCTAACCCTTACCCCTCTAACTGTAACCCCAGGGTGAACATCCTTCCAATAATGCAGTGTTTAACTTGGGACATGTAGCTTGACAAACAAATGTATGCAACAAGGTCAAACATTGAGCATGAAATCAAACCAGTCAGCTTGGAGTAAGCTTCCATGTCGTCTATGGCAGTGGACAGCGTGTACATTTTACCCCCCGAGCCTCGCACTGCAATGTGTTTGTCAGCCTTCAAAAAGGCCTCCGTGATCCTGCATGGGTAACAGTCCACTCGTTAGCCAAGAAAATCTAATTTGGAAATACAGTTGTACCGCTTTATAAGAGCACTTCTAAACACGCAAATTTCGATGTAATAGTTTTATTGGAAGATAAATATCGCTCTGCATACGATGGAAAATCCAGTTCACGAGCATTCCAATAGGCAGGGTTCGTGCACTTCTTCGTGGCTAAAATCAAGCACTTTTCAAGCATTTTCAAGGCCAATTTTTCCATTTTTCGAGGACCTTGAAAAGAACGTTTTTTGTTAACTTGATGACTAGAATTAAGTCGCTATCCTGCTGTTGTTTTTATCCATGATCTACCACCTCTGTGTTATTGGGCTGCTATAAACTGACATGAATTCTGCCCTTCTGCCTCAACAACTGGCTACGTCACACTTCTTTACAAACACGGAATGGGTGTTGATGTATAAAGAGCAGAGAAATGATCCAAGTTTGGACTCATTGTAATGATGTTGGTTGCGCCGAAGCAGAAAGCATTTAATCTTAGAGACTCCTGATCTTTTGGTTTTTGTTTTACTTTGAATTATATATTTTGTGTGTATTTCAGAATATCTGTGTCTTAATTTGTTAAAATATAATTTTAAATACATAATTTTTATGCATTTATCATTTACTTATAGCACTAAGAGTTGATATTTGTGATTTATTTTTTATTGTTTTGCATTTTCAGGGATTTTGTGTTGCTGTTCGACTTTAAGCCTGTTCAGTGTGTAAAAAGCTAAAATTGTTTTGTGTTTTGTACTTTTTTTGTAGATCTGAGATTGGAATTTATATTTCACGTATATTGCAGGGATCCCTTGCAAAACATTAAATTACTAAATAGTTCTGTGCATAATGTTATATTGTATATACATACATACACATATACCATTAAAAGAAATCTAAAAGCTTTTCTCGGTGAGCCGAGCAAAAAGAGCCGGTTTACTGAATAAAGCTGTCCTTTTGGATGCGACCAGCGGGGGGGGGGGGGGGGGGGGGGGGTGTTGACGCTTCGCATAACAACGCCATAATGACAAGCACAAGAGCAGGCGTGGTCAACCATTTCAAGAACTACACCCAAAATTCAAGCATTTTTCTGACCTTGAAAGAACAAAATTAAAATTCAAAAATTCTCAAGGATTTCAAGCACATTCAGGAACCCCATAATTGAACCTCCATAATTGATTACTAATCCTTGCACTAATACACATTTCAAAGTGTCTCGTTTAGGTGTAACATCTCATCTCATCTCATTAGCTACACCGGTTATCCTCAGTAGGGTCGCGGGGGTGCTGGAGCCCATCCCAGCAATCATCGGGCAGTGGGCAGGGGACACCCTGAACTGGTTGCCAGCCAATCGCAGGGCACATGGGGACAGACAACTCATTCGCTCATTCACACCTAGGGACAATTTGGACCGGCCAATTCACCTGAAATGCATGTTTTTGGAATGTGGGAGGAAACCGGAGTGCCCGGAGGAAACCCACGCAAGCACGGGGAGAACATACAAACTCCGCACAGGAAGTCTGGAGCTGGATTTGAACCCACGCAGGAGGTTCCCAAGACATGAACTGTGCTGCACATGCGCTAACCAATGCGCCCACTTAGGTGTAACATCCATCTGTCATTTTGGACAAGACCCATGACGCTTTATAGGACAATGCTATACAAAGTAATGCCAGCTGCCTTTACTCACGAGGAAAGAAATGCAATGGCAATGCAAAGCCACCAGCAAACAGCAGTGTAGCGTGATTTTTAAGCAGACTTGTTGGCATGGCATGATCTTCAAGCACAGGTATGTTATCGTAAAGCACAACCTATTAGTGATGGTAGTTTATTTTTTTTTAGAGAATTGAAAGGGAAAGTATTGTTTGAATAACGTTTGCATGTGCCTTTGTATGATTTTATTCTCAATAGTACCTTAACGCCAAAGCTTGTATCCAGGTGCTGTTTGTATTCTTGCAACAAATGTATTCGCTTGGGGCTCGCTAACTATTAATCAAGATGGCCTTCACTTCAGTCTCAAGAGCTTTTCCCTCTTTTCTTTTCTTTCTGAATTTTTTTCCTTTGACTTTACAGAGTCGCATTATACCTTTTGTGTGCAAAGTTTCACTTTCCTTACTGCTCATTTATTATGCTCGTGCGCGATGTAGCGACCGCATTACTCACTTCAATTGAAATATGTGATTTCTGTCTAAACCAATGAGATTCGTTTCATGTGATCTCGTTTAATCAGATGTGTTGTTTTATGCCTGTGTTTTCAATAAATGAGTTGAGTCATTGGGGGTGTGTGATTCCTTCCTGAGCTGATCTTGGAAGCAGACCTAGGGGAAAGGTCAGTGGGATGCACCTTCAATGGAATGGCAATCAAAAACTCAGAGTTCTGTCAGACTCAGTGTTCTTTTCTTTATCCTAATACAATCAATCTCAAGTTTTAACCTTGATAGAACACTTTAAGCTCAACTCCAAAACAGCCCTTTACATTTTTTTGTTGCTTTAAGAGATATACTGACAATAATAATGTCATATTAAGTATGAATTGAATGAATAAAAAAGTGAATTAGACTACTATTCACTAACTTTTCCACTCTACAGCAAACTTGTATACTAAGCAACTTAAAGTCAAGCAACACAGAATCCCTGAAAAATAAACTATACAAAAAAATAAGAGATAAAAATGTGAACTATTCAGTACTATTGAAAAAAAAAACTTTTAAATACAAGAACTTTTGCCATACTTAGAATTCAATTTCTAACCAATGTTTATTGAAACAACATCTGAAAAAAACACAAAAATAAAAATAAAATGTGAAAAGCTAAAATATTATTGGTCTCTACTAAATATTGGCATTTGGGAACACAAAGTGCTGAGCTTTGAGGGACTGACTCAGATTCTGCTATCAGTGATCGACATAGCATAACGTCTTGGAGCCATTAATGTAGGTAAAATGAGTCCAAATAAGGATAATGTTCCTGCTTTGACTAAGTGAAATATCTCTTTAACCGTTCCTGAGCTCAATGTGCTGCTGCGGCAGAACCCTCCCCCGAACTCCTCTGCTAAATTATTTTTTATACAGGTTTAAGACCTATTGACCAGAGATTTTATACGTTATTGGAAACACTGACTTTATTATCTTAATACTGTATTTTTCTGTTTTATTACCATTTAAATTTGATGTAATTGATCAGGAAGATGTGTTTTATAACAATCGGATGTTTTTGCCTCAAGTAATATCACATCAAAAGGCAACAAATTGTTCTGAGGTATTCAGTTATGTAGGGAGTACATCCTGGTAACAATGAAAATGAAATTGGAATTATAAACAAATTCAAAGAAGGCACACAAATGGCTTCTATTGCTAGAGAAAATGGTCATACCTAATGAACGGTTGAGGATTTTCTTAAAAATAACGAACATATAAAGCAAGAACTCGAAGAGCTTGACAGACCTTATAAGTAGACGTTTTAAAATCAGTCTTATTATGATGCCATCTCCTCTTACCTCTACATCCACTGCTTTGTTTATATTCCTTATGTAATTTTTATGACAAATTGTCTTTTGAATTGATTTGTATGTTCAGGAAGATGTGTTTTTAAAGCACATGGATGCTTTTAGGAAGATGGGAACGAACCAATTAGTTTTTGATGAAAAAAGAAGAAAATTACAAGGGAAAATGGAGCACAATCATGGAACGAATTGAGCTCGTATAAAGTACCACTGTATGAAAAAAAGTACTTACATGGTTTCTATGATGTTGCCCACACGGTGTTGGTAGGCTCTTTTATGGAGGCAGTTGCGGGTGTAGAACATATCATAAAGGTTTCCAACCTCCTAGCAGGAAAATAAAATGTTTTCTCAACTTTTGTTATTTTCCTGCTCTTTCTTTAGATCACAGGTGTAAGGACAATATACAGTGGAACCTCGGTTCTCGACCATAATCCGTTCCAGAACCCTGTTCGAAAACCGACTTGTTCGATCACCAAAATAATTTTTCCCATTAAAAAATAATGTAAATCGTTCCAACACCCTGAATGTTTACCTTGAATGTTTAACGTAAAGCTAACCCAGGCTAATCGTACATTCTCGTTATCGTAATCTTCCGTACGAAAGATTACGCTAACATGAACGTGTAAAAATAAAAAAAAAAGGATAAAAAAAAGAATTATGAATAGGATTTCTTACCTTTGTGGTGGTCAGCAGAAGGCGCAGGTGGACGGTGGGGAGAGGAAGATCATCAAAAGTTTTTCAACCTCTTCCAAAACTTGCGGCCGTTGCTTGCTTATAGCACTCACTCCCTTAGCCACATCACTAGATTTTACAGCCTCCTTATTCTTTAGTATCGTACTGATCGTAGATTTAGCCATGCTGTATTCCCTAGCAAGATTAGACACTCGCACACCTCCTTCATATTTTGCTATTATTTCTTTCTTAAATGCAATAGTTGTACGCGCTACTTTTTTTTTTCACCTGTAGCAACTTTGCTGCTTGCACTGACTTTCTTCGGAGGCATAATAAGGGGCTAAAACACCCGTACGCCGCTCAGCATTGCACCCTAGCGTACGCACTCACGCATTACCGGCGTTCGAACTCCGATTTTTTGACCGAACAGCGAAGCAAGAATTTCTCGAAATTTTTGGTCGGACTCAGATTTGTTCGAACTGAGAGGCGTTCGAAAACAGAGGTTCCACTGTGTGTGTAAATATATACACACACACACACACTTATATATACACAGGAATATATATTTACACGTGTATATATATAAAAAAATTTTTTTTTTCTTAAAAAAGTTTAAAATATCCAAGTGTTTATTCCATCTCATGATTGTGTCCCACTTATTGTTGATTCTTCACAAGAAATTAGTTTTATATCTTTATGTTTGATGTCTGAAATGTGGCAAAAGGTCACCAAGTTCAAGGGGGCCAAATAGTTTCGCAAGCCACTGTATACACACACACCATGCAGACCATTTATATAAACAGCACAACTATAATAATACAGACGCTGCTCTGCTATGAATTTTAGACCAACCATAAGGATGCACAAGATATTAGACAATGAAAATGTCAAATTTCTTAGCGCGCTGGAGATAGTGTAGACATAGTATAGACAGTACTGTATAGAATGTTTACACACTAACTAGGAAGAGGAAGCAAATTTTTTGTTTTATTGCGTGGACAATGGGTGACCTCTCACACGCCATATGCCGGTAGCGGCGGAAAGAAGAACTACAGTAATGTCCTGTACTCGGAAAAAGGTGCACACAATACAAAATCTGACTTACAGCAATGTACGGATATTTTTCGACATCCCGAAAAAAATAATCGTATCTGTTTATCGTAAGTAGGGGTGTGTCTGTGTGTAAAATTTTTTGGACTTGAAAAAATAAAGAGATGTAAGATTTTGACACCTTATCTCGAGTACAGATCAGCTTCTGGCCATCCACCTCGCACACTCTGGCAAATTTCAGGTAGCGACGATAGTCAGAGTTGTTCTGGATGCCTAGGTTGTGGCAGTCCCTAAACAAATTACAATACAACTCAAGTCAATACAGTTGACGCCAGGATACGGCATCCCCGCCCTAAAATTTTCACTTTATGGTATGGAATAAGAGGTATATTAAGGATGTTGCAATAACAAAAAAATAAAAATAAAATAAATACACAGATATTGTCAACATGAAATATAGGTCATTCATAAGCTATAGTATTTAAGTCTGCTTTAAGCTTAGATTTAAACTGTTCCACTGAGGTTGCAGAGCATTCTCTCCTTTTCGTTCGGCTCAGGATCGAGTGTGATTTGTCTGCATTTGGTCGGCATCATAGAAGAAGCTGGTCTGCTATTGATTGGCATCACAATGTCCTGAAAATGCTGTTTTCACTCCTGCAATGCTGCATTTACCAGCAACTCCAATGGACTACCTTGAGTAAACATCACACCAAAGGTAAATAAAATGTTTGAGGCTCTCAGTTAAGTTAAAGGGAGAAGCAAATTCATGATAACCAAGGAAACGAAGCTTGCAATTATCAACAAATACAAAGGAGGCACACAAATGTTTACTTTTGATAGATAAAATGGTCGTCACCAACGTCCACTCGGGACTATATAAATATAAGGAGGCGATTAAAGCAAGGCAATCTGAAGACTTGACAATCCTTGTAAATGGAGGTTGTAAAAGCAGTCTCAATTCTAATTTGCTGCCATCTTCTTCCACCTCTACATCGACCCGCTACTCCAATGTACCTGTTCAAGTCACATCATACCAAAGTTTAATAAAAAAATCATTTTATTCTCTAAAATGTACGTTAATTTACAATGTGACCCAATTATATGATCATATTTTTATTACACACTAGTTGTACTTAATGTAAACTTTTTTTGTTATTTAAAATATTTTATCTATGGTACCAGGGTTTTGGAATCCCTGGTGCCATAGATAAAATATTTACAGTCTTGAGGGTTCATACACCTTTTACATGGCCAAATTCAAGAACTTTCAAGGCCAATTTTCAAGGAATGTTTTTTTGTTTACTTTGATGACTGAAATAAAGTGGCTATCTTGATCCTAGCACATACTTCCTGCTATTTTGAGCTGTTCCTATCTATGATCTACAACATTTGTATGTCAATGGGCTGCTATAAACTGACATGAGTTCTGCCTTTCAGCTTCAACAATGCACACACGAAGCTTGCCGAAGTTACACTTGTTTACAAACATGAAAATGGCTATATAGGTGTTGGGTAAAAATTTACCTCATTACAGAAAACAAGAATGAAATGGAGTACTTTATGTATAAAAAGCAAAAATGAGGCAAATTTAGACTTTTTGTGATATAAATTGCTCGGAAGCGGAGTGCATTCAATCTTTAATCTGCTGATCTTTTGCTTTTTGTCTTACTTATTATAATTTATATATTTTTGGCGTGTTTTTCAGAGGATCTGTCTGCAAATTAGTTGGAATAAAATTGCAAAGTTTTTTTCCTTTTTCTTTTTATCGTTTATTTATTTGACTGAAAAGTTAATACTTTTAATTTGTACTTTATTGTTTTGCATTCTCAGGGACTTTGTGTTGTTCGACTTTAAATCCGTTCAGTGTGTAAAAAGCTAAAATTGTTTTGTATTTTACAAATTATTTTGTAGATCTGTGAATATTTCAATTTACATTTCATGTGTTTTTCCAGAATTGCCCTGCAGGATATATGAAATCACTAGTTACTAAATAATTTGATGCATATTTTTTATCATTTATGATAATATATCATTAAAACAATTCTGAGATGCCGAGCCAATACAACCAGTTTTCTTAGAGCTGTCCTCTTGGGTGCGACCAGTAGGGGGATGACTCTTCACACGACAACGCCATAATGACATGCCAGTAGAGCAGGTGTGTCAGCGTCATTTACACGCACTTTTGCGTGGTCTATAGAGTCACCCTCCCAGGAAATATGGTAATGGCAACAATTTCAAGCACTTCAACCCAAAACGAAAGTATTTTCATGACCTTGAAAAAACAATAAATTCAAGCATTTTCAAGGATTTCGAGCACCTGTGCGAACCCCGAATTCCAAAAGTCAAACCTGGCAAAGTAGTCCCATTTGTCCATGTCAATACCGTTGCGCTTATTGGCCACAATTTCATAGAGGAAGGACTTTTCCTTTGTACGCCCCATGTAGGGCCACTGTTAAAAAACAAAGTTGAAAAATAAAATTATTTCCAACTCCAATCCAAAATTCCATACGACGGTGTGAATTACATCTAGGGCCGCGTTGGCCTCCAGAGGTCCTGCAATCAGTTCCCTGATGAAGTCCAGATCTTCGGCCAGAACCAGGCCATGATGCTCCATCAGTGGTTTCAGCTTGTTTTTTTCCACCAAGTAGTCAAACATTTTCTGCGAGGCCATTTCGTGCTGTCATACAACAAGTCATGGAAAATAAATACAATCCTTTTTTCTCATTTAGTGTTTTTCACTTTTCTTTACACAGGGTTTGTTCGCCTTTATAAATGGCCAAATTCAAGCACTTTTCAAGCAAATACAATTTTTCCAGTACCTTCAAAGGAAGAATTTCAGCGCCAAAAATATTTTTTTGTTGTCGTTAACTTTGGTGGCTTAAATGAAGTCGCTATCTTGTTGCTAGCACATACTTTGTACTGTTTGTGCAGTTCCTATCCATGATTTACACCTTTTTTGTCAATGGACTGCTATAAACTGACATGAATTCTGCCATTCTGCTTCAAGAATACACGTACAGCGACAGTATGTCACACCTAATTACAAGCACAGATAAGGCTCTATAGGCGTTAGGTATTAATAGAGTTCAATACAGAAGATAAAAAAATAGAAGTACTTTATGAAAAAAAAGCAGACAAATTAGACAAATTTTGGCTCATTTTAATGCTATTGACGGCTTTGAAACAGCGTGCATTCAATTTTTAAATCTTAGAAACTGCTGATGTTTTTCTTTTTGTTTTAACTATTCTACTTAATATGATTTACATATTCTTTAGATGATCCGTATGTAAATTTGTAAAAATAAAAATACATTTTTTTGCATGTTATCATTTATTTATACATACATCACTGATGATGCGTCCCAGTTGCATCCAGGAGATGTTTCTTTCAAGTTACAAGCTGGCACAGCCAGTGGCTCCTAGGAAGAGACTAGGTGGCAACCAAGAACAGATTGGTCGACTACTGGAGAGACTGTTGACAGCCCGGAAAGACGGCAAACCGGGACAGGTTGGGTTAGCTCCCCAGCCTGTATCTTTCGTGAGAAGGAACCCCAACAAGCTACGAAAAGCCCTAAAGAGAGATACCCCCAGGAGATCCCGAGAGGGGGGGGGGGGGGGGGGGGGGATGAGATCTCCAATTGGACAGACCAAAGGGTAACGACCCCTGCAAACGAACAGACGACGATTATGACATGTACCTGCGGCAAAATAGGCAAAAACAACCGCGGCCTGAAAATCCATCAGGCCAGAATGAAATGTTTGGAGCGGGAGAGCCAGGTACAACACACAGGTCCTGGAACTGGTAAGACGCAGGAGGAGCCCGGGCAGGAGGCAACCCACAGATCCCAGTCCCTCCACGTGCCAAAGTCTCCCAACCCCAGCAGAGTAGTTCCACGGAAGCGGATTAAATGGCCTCCAGTGGCGGCAGTTTGATGAGGACATGTCCAAAATCATCAAAGCCACAGCCAAAGGAGATGTTGACAGCAGACTCTAAGTGATGACCACCATAATCGCCAGCTATGACTCAGAGATTCCGCGGGACTGAAGAGGGAAAAACCAAGACCACCCTCGACACCATGAACCGCAGAGCCACAAAGATACAACAACTGCGCCAGGAACTCCGAACCCTTAAGAAACAGTTCAAGAGAGCCGCTGAGGAGGAGAAGCAACCCCTGGGAAAACTGCGTGACATCCTGCGGAAAAAGCTGACAACTCTACACAGAGCAGAGGGGCATAGGAGACGAGGAAAGGAAAGGGCAAGAAAGCGGGCAGCCTTCATTGCCAATCCCTTCCGTTTTCCTAAGCGGTTGCTTGGGGACAAGTGAAGTGGCCGACTTGAGTGCGCAAGAGAGGAGTTGAACGGCTTCCTTAACAACACATTGACTGACCCAATGAGGGAAGAGCTGAGTCCCAACAAAGCTCTCATCACCCCAGCCCCACGTACAGAGGACTTCAAGGTGACGGAGCCGAGCCTGAAGGAGGTTGAAGAGGTCATCAAGGCAGTCAGGTCAGCATCTGCAACGGGCCTCAGTGGTGATCCTACCTTGTCTCCAAGCGTTGCCCAGTGCTTCTCCGGCACCTGTGAAAGACTTTGAAAGTGATCTGGTGTAGAGGGAGAGTGGCCAACTAGTGGAGGTTTGCTGTGGGAGTTTGGATTCCCAAGGAGGAGGACTCGAAAAATATCAACCAGTTTCAGACAATCTCACTATTAAGTGTGGAAGGGAAGGTGTTCTTCAGCATCGTCTCCCGAAGACTGACAGAGTTCCTCCTTAAGAACAACTACATCGACACTTCCGTCCAGAAGGGTGGGGTTCCTGGAGGTCCTGGCTGTCTGGAGCACACTGGGGTAGTCACAAAACTTATCAGAGAAGCCCACGAAAACAGAGGAGACCTTGCTGTGTTGTGCTTGGACCTGACTAACGACTACGGGTCCATTCCACACAAACTAGTTGAGCTTGCACTACAACTCCACCACGTTCCCAACAAGATAAAGCACCTAATCTTGGATTATTATGACAACTTCAGGCTTAGGTTCACTAACATCAGTAAGATCAGACTGGCATCACCCTGGGAAAGGCATAATAAGGGGTTGTACTATATCCGTTACCTTTTTGCTTTGGCAATGAATATGGTAGTCAAAGCTGCAGAAGTGGAATGTGGAGGGCCACTATCCAGATCAGGTGTGCGCTAGCCTCCCATAAGAGCATATATGGATGACCTTACCATCACCACATCTGTCCCTGGGAGTAGATGGGTCTTGCAAGGTTTGGAGAGACTCTTAACATGGGCGAGAATGAGCTTCAAGCCCTCAAAGTCAAGATCCATGGTTCTAAAGAGGGGGAGGGTGGTGGATAAGTTCAGGTTTTTGATCTCTGGAACTGAGATCCCAACCATTTCGCAACAACCGGTTAAGAGCCTGGGGAAACTCTTTGACTCAACTCTGAAAGACTGCTGCCATCCAAGAGTCTGTTGGCAACATGGCTCACAAAGGTGGACAAGCCTGGATCTACCAGCACTCTATTCTTCCCAGAGTCTTGTGGCTTCTCTTAGTCTATGCAATACCAATATCAACTGTGGAGATCCTCGAAAGGAAGATCAGTAACTTTCTCCGGAAGTGGCTGGGGCTTCCCCGCAGCCTTACCAGCGCTGCTTTGTACGGGACAAGCAATACCGTCCAGCTACCCTTCAGCGGGCTCATTGAGGAGTTCAAGGTGGCACGTACTAGAGAGGCTCTTCAGTATAGGAATTCCAAGGACAGCAAGGTGTCATCAGCCGGGGTTGAAGTTAAAACCGGAAGGAAGTGGAGAGCTCACAAGGAAGTGGAGGTGGCAGAGTCATGACTGAGGCAGAAGACACTGGTTAGGGTCCTGGCAGTGGGAAGAGCAGATCTGGACTTCTTTCCAAAAACCAAAGTGAGTCAAGCCCAAGGGAAGGAGAGACACAATCTTCTCCAAAAAGAGGTCCGAGCAGGTGTGGAGGAAGAGCGGTTGAGCAGGGCAGTCGGACTCCGGAAGCAGGGAGCATGGACAAGGTGGGAGAACGCATTGCAGCACAAAGTGACCTGGTCAAGCATCATGCAAGCAGACTTCCACCGTGTCCGGTTCCTTGCCCAGGCAGTGTACGATGTCCTACCAAGCCCAGCGAACCTTCACGTGTGAGGAAAGAGCGAGACACCCTCCTGCCCCCTTTGCTCTGGAAGAGGCTCCTTGGAACACCTCCTCAGCTGCTGCCCAAAGGCCCTGGCTGATGGTCGCTATCGCTAGTGCCATGACCAGGCAAACACCATGAGGCCACAAGCAAGGCAGTTAATTTCATCAAGGCAGGAGAGAAGCCCAGGGCTTGTGCACAGACAACATCAGGACTCCTCCACATTGCTTCTGATTGGCAGTTGCATGTCGACCTTGGGAAACAACTAAGGTTCCCCCAGTACATATCAGCAACATCGCTCCGACCAGACATCATAATCACCTCCGAGACTTCAAAACACCTGATCATGCTGGAACTCACAGTCCCGTGGGAAGAGCGCATTGAGGAAGCCAATGAATGGAAACGTGCAAAGTACCAGAAACTGGTGGAGGAGTGCAGGGGCAGGGGATGGAAAGTTTTCTTTGAGCCAATCAGTGTTCCCTCTAAGCTGCGCGCGTGCGCAATTGCGCACTGCCTGCTCATTTTCAGCGCACAAGAAAATCTATCCAGCGCAATGTTCCCTCTAAACTGCGTGTGTGAGTTCTTAGTTTTTCGAAAACCGGCTTCTTAGGCTCTGCTCACTAAAAGGGTCCTAAAAGGCTCTTCAGGTTGTTTTTGCTTCTTTCATCCCTATATGACCAAATATTATGTAAAATTATCTACAAAATGACTTAAAGGAAGGGGGAATACAACGAAAAAGAAAAAAATACCAAAATGAAAAAGTAGTGAAAAGCTGAGAAAAAAGAAACAAAAGGAAGAGAAAAAAGAAGGAAAATTTAAGAAAAAAAAAAAACAGAAAAAAAGTAAAGAACGAAACAAAGGAAAAAAGTAAATAGAGACCAAAAATAAAAAAGTAACAGCAAGGAAAAAAATAAACACAATGAGATTTATTTAAAAGGGATTAATTTTTTTTTTTTTTTTAGAAAAAAACAGGGAAAAAGAAAAGTTTGTGTTGCATTCAAATAATTTCCAATTATACCAAGTCAATCTTGTTGCCAACATTGTACTTTCACTAAAAAATGTGATTAAATACAGTTGAGTATCGTGCAACCGACTAAATAAGCCCCCAAAAATGTTAGTATTATGTGACAAACGATACCAGAAAAAAAAAGAAATGGAAATCTTTTGAAAGAATTGTTGTAAAAGCAAATGACGTTTGTAGGCCATACAACCTTTGCAATAATACATTAGTCAATTCAATCAAAAGTGAAAAAAAATTTGCATTGCGGCAAACTCGGCAAAATGTAACGTGATGTCAAGTTTTGGACAAGTTTGATAATGACTTAGTTGCCACACTTGGTATTGCTGTTGCTCACTGTTGTTTCAAGCGTTGCTCACCGGCTTTGTGTGAACGCTCAGACCCGTGGAAAATTAGAGAGAACATTGGAGCCAATAGAGGTCGGCTGCAGGGGTTTTGCTGGACGATCTGCAAAGTCCTAGGACGGTTGGGTGTGACAGGGGTAGCCAAGAAGAAAGCCAATAAATCCGATAGTGAAGCTGCAGAAAAAGCCACCAGGTGGCTTTGGCTCAAAAGGGCAGATCCGTGGACTGCTACTGGGATGCAAGTTGAGGCCTGATCAACCTCGGCTGGGTCACCTGGGCGAGAGTGTCTGATGTTGCGAGACCCGAAACACTTAATGAACCCAGGATACATACATCACTGATGATGCGTCCCAGTTGCATCCAGGAGATGTTTCTTTCAAGTAGCACAGAAGAGTTAATATTTTTATTTTTTATTGTATTGTTTCGATTTTCAGGGTTTTCGTGTAGTTGTTCGACTTCAAATTTGTTTAGTGTGTAAAAAGCAAACATTGTTTCACAAATTATTATTATTTTTGTAGATCTAAAATTAAATTATATTTGTTGCGAAAAATGGCAATGGAAATCGTTTCAAGCACTTTACCTAAATTCCAAGCTTTTTCCCTACCTTAAAAGCACAACATTGTAAGTGATAGGAATGAGTGGAGAGGTGTTGTAAAAGGATAGTGGGATGTTTGGATGTGACCTAAGGGATGGGACAGGCACCTGTATGATGCGGCAGGGGTAAACCAGTGAAAGCTGTCGGGCCCTGCTGTTGAACAGAAGAGCGTGTTGTGTCACCCTGACCCGAGTGAGATGGCCGCTTTCTTGAGTCCCGTTTCATCTGGAGGGACGAAAGCATGACCAACTTGGGTGCCGAGGTGCTTAACTTGTTTGAGTGTTTGGGCATTTGTGTTGGCCATGGTCCAAAAATTTTTTGTGTGTGTTTTTTGCTACTTTTTTCCTTTTATTTTCTTTGTTTTTGTATGTGTATGTCTGCCGTCAGTCATCTCTCTTGAGGGATATGACCAGGGTAGATAGAAAAACACAACCTTAAAATTAAAGCGTTTAAGGATTTCAAACACCCGTACAAACTCTGAATCCAGCCAGCGAGACAGTGCTGAGCAAAGCACTAGACAAATATGACCCTGCATCACATCAATTTCCACTGGATGTTGCCTCAGCTAGGCACTAATCCAGACGATGCCTACATCGGCTGTATTTGCTGACAACCATTTATCAACCAGAGAACATGAAAAGAAGCAGACATCGGGAGGTTATAAGCTGTGTAGGAAAATGCAATTGCACTCACGAATCTTGCGTGAATTTCTCTCTTAACTGCAGCATTTGCAAGTAAAACACATGTTTCCCCCCAGTGATTAGAAATTGTGGGTAAGCACCTGAATTAAAAATACAAAATGAAAAAAATTGCATAAGGGTGTCTTTGTATAAGTTGAAAGAAGCTGTAGCTCATTTTCAATAATAAATCTGAAATCCTAACGAGAATATCCCAAATACAAGTATACATTTTCATGAACAATAAGAAAAAGACACAAATGATTAAATCGGTCATTTTAATCATTTGCACGTAAATTATTGTTTGCCATTTTTGTCATTTCCAGTTTACATGGGTTAAATTAACTGTCGTGAAAATGAATTAATTTTTGTTTTTCTTTTCTAATGCACAGTGTTTAAGTACTGCAAGAAATTACATATTGGTGAAGGCTAAAAATGATTGTCAGAAAACTCTTAATTGTTTTGTATCTGAATCTTACATCTATGACTCATAATTCCAACTTTATTGTCAGCTTTGGAAAGACCCCCATGTAGCCCATGAGCTAAAGGAGTTCAAAAAAGCCAAACGCGTGTATAAGATAGCGATACCTAGTGGTGTGAATATATTTCATTGATTTTAAAAGCCTATTGATTCAAATAATAGGAAAAATTACCTTCCAAGTGCAATTAGGGCGTGCTTTGGGGATGAACTTGGAATCAAACATGTGTGAAAAAGGCCCATGTCCTAAAGGTGAAGTACACAAGTCATCAGTCTCTTACACATATTTGCTCAATCCATTACTCTCCTTCCCCGGAATCTTAACAATAGCAATGCATTTCCAGGATGATTTTAAGAACGTCCCAATCCTCCGCAATGCGTTGAGTTAGCTGGAAGATTGAAGTTCAAAAGCCAATTTTAAACGAGTGAGCCTTGGAGCACCCAATCTTTTCCTTAGCCACGCCCCCTCTGCAT
This sequence comes from Urocampus carinirostris, assembly GCF_059441175.1. Taxonomy (NCBI): domain Eukaryota; kingdom Metazoa; phylum Chordata; class Actinopteri; order Syngnathiformes; family Syngnathidae; genus Urocampus; species Urocampus carinirostris. The sequence continues at coordinate 67,832,172 of NC_142351.1, forward strand.
TACCTACAAGCTAAAACAGTCGTGGGAGGAAATTAACCAATTACTCGGACCATTTTCGGTTCGGGATGGGTGTCCGAATACCACTTTTTCCCCATTTGAACTATTAGTGTACTTTCACACCTTCCTACACATTCCAAAATATAGGATTTCCCATTTTTGTTCGACCGTTGAAGCAAAAATGACTCTTTTTCTGTCAAATTACCAATTTGTTTGAATAGTCATATGCTATGGAACATATCTTCCAAAAGATGTCTGCCTGCATTGATTTTTTTTGCAAATCAAACACTATAGTTACCAAGCCATTTAGTGTTACCTGTGGTGTTCCGCAGGGTTCAGTGCTTGGCCCCCTTCTCTTCAGCATTTATATGCTTCCACTAGGTGATATTATTCGCAAGTATAATATCAGTTTCCACTGCTACGCAGATGACACTCAACTCTATCTCCCGATGGAGGAATCTGCCACACTAAACTGTGGAAATTTGGAGGCCTGCCTCACTGAGATAAAAGAGTGGATGTCACTCAATTTCCTGCGTCTTAACTCTGAAAAGACTGAAATGTTAGTTATTGGTCCATCTAAGTCCCGTGACTTATTCTCTAAAACCGCTGTGAACATCGACAATTGCCACATCATACTAGAACCGCTTTCTTCCATCTCCGAAACATTGCTAAAATTCGTCCTATACTTTCTCAGTCGGATGCGGAAATCATAATTCACGCGTTTGTTACCTCCCGTCTCGATTACTGTAATGCACTACTTTCCGGTCTTCCGATGACCAGACTCAAGAGTCTTCAGCTGGTACAAAATGCTGCAGCGAGGCTTTTAACTAGGACAAAAAAGTACGATCACATCACCCCAATTTTGGCTAACCTGCATTGGCTCCCTGTTAGCCTAAGATGCAATTTTAAGGTTCTCCTATTACTATACAAAATCATACATGGACTTTCCCCCTCATATCTTTCAGATCAGATTTCCCCCTATTTCCCGGCCCGAAGCCTTCGTTCCGAAAGCGCCGGTCTCCTGGTGATCCCAAGAGCCAAGAAGTGTTCGGCTGGTTCGAGAGCGTTCTCCATCCGGGCACTGGTGTTGTGGAATGCTCTTCCCCCTCAGATCCGATCTGCAACCTCAGTGGAAATGTTTAAATCTAAGCTTTAAACTCACTTCTACTCTATAACATACGAATAACCTAAACTTCTTATATGTAATAACTTGTGAAGCCCTTTGAGACTATTTGTGATTAAGGGCTATACAATTAAAAATGACTTGACTTGACTAGTTAATTGTTAAAACACGTTTCAACATTTGTGCTTTAAAGTGAGTGCACGTTAAACGTAATAAAAGGAACAAAACAATTTTTGCACATGCATTGGCCAAAAAATTCCTACAGAAGCTGTTGCAGGACAAGGAAAAGCACACCGGCAGAAGAGGTGATTGCGGTGAAGAAGTGGAAGAATAAACAAGAGTGGTGCACAGTACTTGTCTGACTTGTTCTTATTTCCTATGCAAGTTAAACAGTATGGTTTATTGTTGTACCCAGTTCCAATTGTAGAAAAAAAAGAAAAATTGTCGCCTATGTTACATCACAACAAATGCACCTTAAAGTAAAAAAGTGGTAAACAGGAGGTTACTTATTAGTAATCATTCACTTGCTATTACCAAAGAAGTAGTAGGCACAGGGGAAAGAGGAAGTAATGGGATTGAGCCATATACCCTTTTTGAGGTAAACCTACCTAAATCGTGACAGAGCCCAGCAATCTGCACGCAAAGGATGTCCCGCGGAGAAATCAGAAGTTCCGGTTGCCTCTCATTTAGGGCGTTCACAAGTTGTCCTGCCAGGTAGCCCACTCTGAAACATTGATTTATTGAGTGTAATAAGTGTATTATTAAGACTAGTAGTAAGTGTTGAATCTATCAGATTCTCATTAAATAATGAAAAAGGGTTTGAATTTATAAAAAAACTGTCGGACACCCTACTGATACAGAAGTAGTAAAACGGTTGAGGGATCTAAAATGCAAATACTGCAAGCAAAGTCGTTCCACTTTCGTTTGGTTAATCATGACAAAAACTATAAAAATCTTAGATGCTACATTATTTCTACCTTGTTGAATAAATACACTTAGGGGCATTTCGGTTTTCAACACACAGGTGGTTTGTTCATTTTAGGTGGAAAGAATGGAAAAAAGGCTGCCACGCATGACACAAATTTGCTCTCTCGGCCCCTGCTCACAGCAATAGTCAACTGGGGACAATGGATTGTGGTTTTAACAGTCAAGTTTATTTAAGGCGAGCCTCAATGGCATCCTTTAGCAGCCTGAACTGGAAAAAAAAAAGCGCTCTGCCAGCGATAATGAATTGCAACCATACATTTCATTTTTTGCAGGCAAGAAAAGTATGCCCTCTGACAAAAGTGCCTTCTGCTAGTCTCAGCAATATGATTGCAGCTACACGAGTGCAATTTATTTAGAAGAAATCATGGCACAGAAAGAGCTGCTCGTCATCTCAGACACTATTTTCATCCATTCTTATGCTAGCTGCTGTTAATCAAAAGAGAATGCAGCTCATTTTAGGCAGAAATTTACTATTGGCAACAAGAGCCGCCAGGCCCTTCATGCAGGAATTTGAGTTTGGGATAATAGCTCGAGCTACTTGAGTGCTGTTTATTTCAGGCAGAACTGATGGCACAAAAAGAGCATGAGTATGCTCCGGCAGCCTCCGCTCACGGCAATATGCGATCGGGGATATTGGATCGCAGCTTCACGACTGCAGTTAACTTTTTGGTGGATACCACATCAAAAAGGGGATTACATGCCTGGCAAAAAAGCATTTGGTCGGCCTTTGCTTCCAGCAATATGCAATCAGGGATTGTGGATTGCAGCATGAGTGCAGTTCGCTTTGTTTGGGGCCGGAATAGCAAACAAGAAATGTCAGGCATAATAAAAGTGCACTGTGTTGGCCTCTGCTCTCAGCAACATGTAATCAGGGATAATGGATCTTGGAATATTTTCAAATTCCAATGCACTGAGGCCGTAAAGTACAAAGAGTGTAGTACCGAGACATTACAGTATAATTATATATATAGAGTAATCTCTCGCTATATCGTTGTTTACTTTTCACGGTTTCGCGACTCACCTTTTCCACAGCAAAATTCAAGCATTTTTTAAAGACTTTCAAAGTCAATTTGCCAATTTTTCTCCAATAACTTCAAAGAAGTAATACAATATTATATTGTTAATAATAATAATTATTGATTGTCATCATTGTGATTATTATTATTAATCCCACCACTGCTAATTGTGTATAAAAGGTGGGTAAAAATAAAAAGAGTACTTTTGTCAAACAATTGCTTGAGCCTGTAAAATTTGTTTGTTCTTTGCTTTCGGTGTATAATAGAGTATTTAACTGAAAAAATAAAGTTTTCCACCTTACGGATCCTGTCTATCTTCTTCTTTTAGGAACGTAACCCCTGTGAAAAATAAATCATTTCTGTATAGCACAGTTCCTACTTTGCAGAATTTCAATCAATACTGGTAATTATGGATAAAACGTGAAAATCAAAGAATACCGTATTTATTATTTGACTTTCCTACAAGAAGAGATGCGTAAAATAAATAAATCAACACTTACAATTGAATATCTGTCCAGAATAAAAATGAGATTTGAGGCTGATATTGCATCACGCACCCGATGGAGTGCTCGAAGCGGTTGTGGGACGCTCCAGGGAAGACGAAGTATGTCCCTCCTAACTGTTTGATGAATCGAAGTCTCTGGAACTGAGGCGTATCGATGATTTTGATAACCAGCGGGTGGAATTCCATGTGCCCGTGAATGGGATCGTTTAACACCTGAAAAACAACACACTGAACGGTTACCATTCATGGTGATCCACTCGCATATCCGTACAAGTGGGGCCTGGCAGATCTTTTTTGACGTTCAGTCCCCCAAAAATTGAACTGCATTGTGCGGCTGCGATCCATTATAACGGATTGCGTATTGCTGTGGGAAGGGGACTGGCAGGGCGCACTTCTGCCAGGCGTAGCGGCTTTATTTTTGCTGTTACTGTATTTTTGCCTAAAATGAACTGTAATTATGTGGTCACAATCCATTATCCTCATCCCATATTCATGTGAGCGGGAGTGGTAGAAGGCACTTTTGTCTTTTGGTGTGCCGTTCTGACCCACCTATAGTGAAAGGCGTGGTTGTAAATGTGATCCATTATCCACAGTCAACTACTGCTGAAGTCACGGGATTGAAAGAGCACATGTGTCAAGCGTGACAGCTCTTTATTCCATTCTTTCCGCCTAAATTGAAAATCAACTATGTGGCTTCGATACCCGACTTACGAACGAGTTAGGTCCAGGACGATGGTTCGTAAATTGAATTTGTTCGTAAGTTGCTCCAGTGCTATATTTTTGTATCTCAAGTCATGTGTATTTGTATAGCCCTTAATCACAAGGAGTCTCAAAGGGCTGCACAGACTACAGATTAAGATCGTTGCGCAAGAAAAAACTCAAAAACTTCATCATGAGCAAAATGAAGAAACCTTGAGAAGGGACCTCACATGAGGTAATCCCCCTTACAGGATAATCAGGCTGCAATGGATGTTGCAATAACAAATAATACACAGATATTGTCAACATAAAATATAGGTCATTCATAAGCTATAGAATAGAAGTGTGTTTTAAGCCTTGATTTAAACAGTTCCACTAAGGTGGAAGTTCAGTACTCATAGGGAAGAGCATTCCACAGCACCGAGGCCCGAATGGAGAATGCTCTTGAACCAGCGGTTCTCTTCTTGGCTCTTGGGATCACTAGTAGTTTTTAGAGCGAAGGCTCCGGACCGGAACATAGGGGGTAAATTAAATCTGAAAGATATGAGGGAGGCAGGTCCATGCATGAATTTGTATAATACCAACATGACCTTAAAATCACATCTTAGGCTAACAGGGAGCAAATGCAGGTTAGCTAAAATCGGGTAATGTGATCAAACTTCCTTGTCTTAATTAAAAGCCTCGCTGCAGCATTTTGTACCATCTGCAGGCTCTTGATTTTGGACTTCGGGAGACCGGAGAGTAGTGCATTACAGTAATCAAGACGGGAGGTAACACATGAATTATAATCTCTGCATCCAACCAGGACAGCATAGGGCGAATTTTAGCAATGTTGCGAAGATGGAAAAAAGCTGTCCTAGTAATAATCTTAACGTGTGTTTGAAAGAACAGATTGGGGTCAAGCGTGACACCTAAATTTTTGACTGAGTCACTCTGGGTGATGTTGCATTTGTCAATGTTCAGAGCAATTTTTGAGAACAAGTCACAGCATTTAGATGGACCAATAACAGTTTAAGGTTTATATACATATGTTTAAGGCTTGTTAAAGATAAATAAAGTTTAGTTCAAGTTAATTTTGGGGTATGCGCTTCAAGAGGTCCTCCTCCATGGTAAAAAGTGGCCGAAAAAAAGCGTTCTGAACATTTTTCCAACTGCATAAAGCTTTCTTACTCCATGTTCATTTCAAAAGAAACAGCTTGCCAACAATTTACACCAACCAAACTAAATGGATGCACGAGATATTAAACAATAAAAATGTCAATGTTCTTAGTGCGCTGGAGATAGTGTAAGCATAGAATGTGAGGTGCGCATGAATGATGTTAGTCGGGCGACGAATTTCGCGAGAGTAGGCGAGCACGAGAGTTTAGTTTTGAAGTTTGGTGTGTTTACTAAGAGACCATAAGTGTTTTTGAGTATTTTTACATGAATGAGGAGCAATCTATTACCCACACAAAACGACACGCTACATTGGTGGATTACGAGCAGGTGAAGGAGAGTTTACATACAAATTAGGAAGCGGAAGCGGATTTTTTCACTTCGGGGTGGATGCTGGGTGATCTCTCACAGCTCCAAACGCAACTAGCGGCGGAAAGAAGCACTACAGTAATGTCATGTACTCTGAAAAAGGTGAACCCAATACAAAATCTAACTTAAAACAATGTCCGGATATTTTTAGACTCCCCACCAAAAAAAACCTTTGTTTCTGATGTTTGTAAGTAGGGGAGCGTCTGTATCCCCTTTTAACTACAGCCTTGAGCAAGGGGCGAATAAGCGCAACTTTTCTTCCAGTTAGAGTCAACTTTTACTGAGAGCGGAGTCCTAGAGAGCAAATTTATGCCGTGCAATGAGGCTCTTTTTTCATTCTTGAAGCCTAAATTGAAGAGCACATGTGTTAACCCCCTGTCGACCATTTCATCGAGCAGGGGGCCTCAGAGTACATGTCAAAAATAGGAAGGGGTGGGGAGGTACTTTGCAAATTTTCGCCATATTGCATCATTACAAACACTACAGTTTTGTAAGACTTTGTGGGTTAGTGCAACAGAATACTATATTTTTTGCATACTGTATTTTTTTTACTTAAGACCCAAGGCTTGCAGGGGTGCTTAAAAGCAAAAACATGACAACCCTGAAAAGGAATATGGCGATTATCAAGAAATCGAAAAAAGGCACACAAATGGCTGCCCTTCGCAAGTTGGATGGCTGTAACCAGTGTTCCCTCTAAACTGCGCGCATGCGCAATTGCGCACTGCTTGCACATTCTCAGCGCACAAGAAAATCTAGCCAGCGCACAAAAATGAGGGCTCAAAATTACTAATTAAGAAGCGACTTAAGTCAAAGTGCATGAAGGTAAAAATACACGGGTTCCCCTGACGTTGTGTCCTAAATGCGGTATTTTGAAGTCGAGTCGAAGTAGAACAAATTTGAGTAAAGTTAGTAGAGTTTGTCGAGAACCGGCTTCTTCGGCTCGGCTCACGAAAAGGAACTGGCTCTTTCGGGTCCTAAACGGCTCTTCAGGTTGTTTTTGCGTCTTTAATCCCAACATGAACAAACATTATGTAAAATTATGCACAAAATGACTTAAAGGAATGGGGAATAGAACAAAAAAGAAAAATATATCATAATGAAAACGTAGTGAAAAGCTGAAAAAAAAGAAACAAAAGGAAGAGAAAAAAAAAGAAGGAAAATTTTAGAAAAAAGCCAGAAAAAAAAGAAAAAAAAGAAATGTAGGAAAAAAGTAATTGGAGAACAAAAGAAAAAAGTAACAGCTTGGAAAAAATAAACACAATGAGATTTTTTTAAAGGAATTAAAAATAAAAAAAAGTAGAAAAAAAACACGGAAAAAAGAAGAAATGAAAAATGAAATTTAAAAAGTGTGTGCTGCATTCAAATAATTTCCAATTAAATCAAGTGAATCTTGTTGCCAACATTGTACTTCCACTAAAAAATGTGATTAAGTACAGTTCTGTATCTTACAACTGACTAAATGTTAATATTATGCGACAAAATTTATCAGGAAATAAAAAGAAATGGATATCTTGTGAAAGAATTGTAAGAACAAACTACGTTTGTAGGCTGTACAACCTTTGCAATAGTACACGAGTCAATTCATTCAAAAGAGAAAAATAACTTTGCATTGCCGGAAACTCAGCAAAATGTAACTTGATGTCAAGTTTTGGACATGTTTGATAATGACTTAGTTGCCACACTTGGGATTGCTGTTGCTCACTGTTGTTTCAAGCGTTGCTCACCGGCTTTGTGTGAACGCTCAGACCCGTGGAAAATTAGAGGGAACATTGGCTGTAACCAAAGATAGTGACTACAATGTAAAACAATGAAGGCTTTAAAAAAGAGGAAATCTTCTAAGGACACAATTAGCTGTTTTGTACAGTGAGGAATGTGGTGGGGATGAACCTTATTTGTTTGAGGACCCTCTTCTATGCGCCACAACTTCTCCAAGCTGCTCATGATCCGCAGTCGATCACCGAGTGGCCTTAAAAAAAGATTTGAAAAAAAAGATGAAAATCCATTCAGATTAGGTCTGAAATATGTCTTTATTCAAATTTAAAACAATTTGGTTCTAAATGTATGCTATATTCAGAAAAAAGTAACACACACACACAAATCAATTTCTTTAGTGTAGTTATTCATCTTTTACGATTAAATTTAACATTTTGAATAAACATGTTTCCAAAGTGAAGTGCTAGGTAGAATAGAGATAGACTTAATCAATCAATTAATTAATATATCAATACATACTTTATCAGTAATAACTTTGACGACAAAAAATTCTTATGAGCACAAAAAATTGCAAAAAGTATTATTAAGGTAGTGGTTGTAGTGTGAAAATACGTCACGAAACATAAAAGTCACTGAAAAGACTGAAGGTCACACATGCCTTGGCTAAAATAAAATTCACTCATGCTTATCAAATGACATTATTTAAACTATACACATTGCCTTATACTGTCAATTTTAGCTTGTATCAACAATTTGAATGAAATGAAACAGGAAGGGGAAAGGATAAGATTATGAGGTGAGTGCTTCTTAAATTTTTCAATGGAAAAGTCTCCAGGGGCTCAAAACAAGTAGTAAAACTGGCTCAACGTACAATATAAACATATACAACCCCTAACAAAAAGTATGGAATCATCGGTCATGGACAAGTACTCACTCTGACATTTTATTCTGTGGAAAAAACTCAGATAAAAGTCATGAGGAAAAAAATACATTTTTAAACAGTACAACTCCTTGGCATTCAGAAATGAATAAAAAAAACTTTGTGGTGGTCGGCAAATGCTACCTTTATAGACCAAGCAGAGGGAAAAAGTATGGAATCACTCTATTCTGAGGAAAAGAATACAGATGGCCTTTAGTTGTTTGTCTTGACGCCTACATGTCTTCCTTGGCCTACCAGTACGCTTAACTATATACACATGCATGTATACATACACATATATATATATACAGTATATATATATCTATATATATATATATATATATGGTTTGTCCATAATGAACACCATGTTGAGACAAAAGGGTGTCCACATTTGAGCTTGGCACCAGGACACCCTAGGCCGTAGTTCGATGATCGACTTTGTCGTCGTTTCGTCGGACCTGCGGCAGCATGTTCTGGACACTCGGGTGAAGAGAGGGGCTTCGACAGTGGGGGAGGATGCCGGCCCGACCCGGCAGACCCAAGAGTGTTGTGAGGGTCTGTTGGGAACGGCTGGCAGAATCTCCTGTCAGAAGAAGTTTCAATTCACACCTCCGGCAGAACTTTGCCCATGTCCCGAGGGAGGCGGGGGACATTGAGTCCGAGTGGACCATGTTCCGCGCCTCCATTTTGTCGAAGCGGCTGATCGGAGCTGTGGCCGCAAGGTAGTCGGTGCCTGCAGCGGCGGCAACCCTCAGACCCGTTGGTGGTCACCGGCGGTGAGGGATGCCGTCAAGCTGAAGAAGGAGTCTTATCAGGCCTTCCTGGCCTGTGGGACTCTGGAAGCAGCTGGCAGGTATCGGCTGGCCAAGCGGAATGCGGCTTCGGCGGTTGCCGAGGCAAAAACTCGGGCATGGGAGGAGTTTGGCGAGGCCATGGAAGCCGCTTTCCGAACGGCTTCGAGGAAATTCTGGTCCACCATCCGGCATCATTGGGGGGGGGGGACGGGACGGTGTGCCATCGACACTGTTTATAGTGCTGATGGAGCGCTGCTGACCTCGACCCGGGACGTTGTGAATCGGTGGGCAGAGTACTTCAGAGACCTCCTCAATCCCACCGACACGTCTTCCTCTGGGGAAGCAGAGCCTGAGGACTCTGGGATGGGCCCCAGCACCCCCGCGACCCTACTGAGGATAAGCGGTGCAGATAATGGATAGATGGATATATATATATATATATATATATATATATCCATACATATAGATATATGCATATGGTCGACACAATTCGGTGCCGAAAATAGTCGACTTGAATGAGATTTGTCCCGTAACGAGTGGAGCCGAGACGAACTCGGCGGTGCGAGTTAGCCTAGCTTTAGCGCCACCTCTATTCGGACCGTCAATGAATGGGGGGGTACGTCATTTTCAAAGTTATTTTTTTCCTGGTTTGTGCTTTTGCGTTGCTTTTGAACATGGGTCCCAAGAACAACAGCGACAAAGGGAAGGCTAAGAGGAAAACAGTGAGGCAAACGATTGGACTGAAAAAGGAAATAATCGCTAATAAGTATAAAAATGGTTTTCGAGTGTCCGATCGCATTGCAAAGTTGACAATTTAGATTTTATAAAACAAAGAAGCAATAAAAGAAGCTGATGTGTGCGACGAATGGGGACAAATCTACCCAGTACTGAGCCACTTGGCAGGAGTTGCTCTGGTCATTCCAGTCTCCAGCGTCAACTGCGAGAGGGACCTCTCCACAATGAACAGGGTAAGGGCATGACTAGAGGTGCTGACAGGTGTGCCAAATATGCATAATATTTGGTGTGGATGTAAGGTACATAATTGTCAAGTAAAGGAGAGTACAAATGTGTGCTCCAAAGACCTCCCACTTTAATTTATTTTGACTAATTGTTGTTTTCTTATAGGTCAAATCAGACCTCGGGAACAGACTGAAAGGAGAACACCTTGCTGCCTGCCTGAGAGTCTCCATAAATGGACCAAGCCCTGAGGTGTTTACTTTTGGAAGAGCTATGGAAATTTTCGTTACAAAGGCAAGAAATATTAAATGCTCAATGGCAGTGTGAGTGAATAAACAATGGACTGAATGAGTGTGTGAATTAATTAATGTGCCATGGCTTTTTGAATTAAGATTAAATTGGAAATATTCCTGATATGACTTTGTGTGCTCTTAAGGATGATACCAACCTGTTATGTTTACATTATACAGCAATTTATATTACATTCAGTGGTCTCAAAATGCCCTAAAGAGATACACCAGGCTTAAAAATGTACACACACACACACCATGTATTTTTTCCTTCTACAACGTCCAAGCTACCTTAATTCTTGAACTTATTTGGAATAAACCTAATTCATGTCGAGCAACTTAGTACACACTCACAACAAACTGTATCATATATATATATATATATATATATATATATATATATATATATATATATATATAAAATGTTACATTATATATCACATGTGTCAAACTCCTGGCCCGCGGGCCACGTCCGGCCCGCCGTGTAATCATATCAGGCCCGCAAAACCATTTTACGTTATTGTTATTGATGGCCCGTCAATATGAACAAGGCCGTCTCATCCCTGGTAATTATATTCTGACGTTTTAGTCACTGTACCTATTCCTTCATATATACGCGTATACTATACTATATACCAGGGGTCGGGAACCTATGGCTCGCGAGCCAGATATGGCTCTTTCTATGAGTACCTATGGCTCAGAGACAAATTTAATTGCATGCAATTTTTCTCCATCTCGTTCAAAACTTGAGCCGTTGATCATGTTCAGATACATGCAAAGCCAAAACAAAGCTGAATTTTAAAGCAGTACTTTAAAGAACATATAGGGCACGTTTTCACTACAATTTACAGTCAAGGTGTCCCACCAAAAAAACTTGTTTGGGCTGTACAACGCTAAAGAATCCTTTATATAAAAGCTCACAATACAATCTGTGTTCAGTATTCAGATACTTTTTGATGAATCCACGGAAAAAATTGTAAATACGCCAAAACACCGGAAGAGAACTTAAAGTGATTTGATTGGGTGAGTGGGAGGGATGGGTGTAACTATACAAAAAGTGCAAGCACTCCCTCCCATCTCTCGCCCTACTCCGTCTGCGCCAAAGGTAAGCACATCAGGCATTTCAATATTTCTACTTTTGACAGGAGGTATATTAAAGAGAGCTAAATCTTTTGGGATCATTTTCGTTGCTTCGAGATGACGATGACGTTTTTTTAATATATACGTTGACATGGAGCAAAGGAATTTGAATGAAATTTTAATGTTAAGTTGTTTATGTTAAGTTCTAAGCTGTATAATTTAACAAGATATTTTTATTTACAGCAAAATAATACTGTATAAGTGATTTATGGTTTAAATTTAATAATCTTGTCTGTTTTTATTCATATTTATGTTCCAAAAACATTCAGTTTATGTGTGTTCAATAAATGTTTATCCTGGTTGGCCCGCGACCTTAAGTGTATTTTGAATTTCGGCCCCTTGTGCAATTGAGTTTGACATCCCTGATCTATATGATATAACAAAACACCAAAGATTTTTTTTTGTATTTTGTAAGGGAAAATAAGACAGTTTTTGTATATATATATATATATATATATATATATATATATATATATATATATACATACACAAATACGACAGTTTGTAAGGGCATGGAGCCGTGGAGGTTGACAGGTATGTCGATGGGTTTTGTAAAGCAAATGTTTTTTAGCTAGCTATCTGGCTACTTTTTCACCTTTTTAGCTTTGTAGCAAGCTTTTAATATTTTTTGCATGATATCTAGCTAATATCTTCTTTTTTGTCAGTAATCAGGCCAAATTTTGGTCCCTTTTCTAAGCTAACTATATTGTGTTTTTTTTCTCTATCTGGTTATTTGTTTGGCTTTTTACTTTTTTCAGCTAGAGATGTAGCTCCCTTTTAGTTTTTTACCAGTTTACTTTTCTAGGGAAGTATACGGCAAATTTTTAGCTATTTAGCAAACCATTTATCTAAGCTGCTATTTCAGAAATTCATATCAAACCAATGCCCTTTGCGCTAATTAGCAACAAAAGTATCTTGACGCCTGAAAAAAGGTTGAAGACCCCTGGTATAAATCATGTCTAAAACCGACCAAAATAGATTTAGCCCAAAATCTTACAGAAAAGAGATACTTTTTTTTCTGTAGTCACCTATTTCAAAGGATGTGTTGTCGATCCGTGTGATGTTGAGGTTACGAGGGACAGAACAGGACCAACTGAAAGAACACTTTTACGTTTGTAAAAACAAGACAAAGAAAAGAAAATAGACTTACTGAATTCCCATCTTCTCCAGATCGTCCTTCTGGAGACATTGTAACACAATGCCGGTGATTTTATTTTCTGGCGAGAAAAACGGGACACAATACCTGTCAACTTAAGCGTTTTCCACAAAAAAGGAAATATTTTTGGTTGTGGGCTGTAGTTGGGTGGATTCTATTATTGTTATTAAAACATGTTAAATAAATCTAAAACAAAGATTAAAAACCATAAGCGAGTGACCTAATTGAGTACAGCTCAACATAAAAATATCTGCTTTTTACCCCCCGAAAATATATTCTGTACAGTAAGGCTCAACAGATATCTGTTTTTCAGGGCCAATACCGATAATTGCTCTTAAGAGGAGGCCAATAACGGATATTTTGGAGCAGATATTTATTTGCTGAAACAGATTAAAAATGGGCGTAAGAATCTTTTCATAATGCAATTACAAAGACAAAATGTACAGTGCATCCGGAAAGTATTCACAGCGCTTCACTTTTTCCACATTTTGTTATGTTACAGCCTCATTCCAAATTGTATTAATTTAATCTCTTATCTCAATATTCTACACAAAATACTGCATTATGACAATGTGAAAAGTTTTTTTTTTTTAACTTTTTTTTGAATTTATTAAAAATAGAAAACTAAGAAATCACATTTACATATGTATTCACAGCCTTTGCCATGAAGCTCAAAATTGAGATCAGGTGCATCTTTTTTCGACTGATCATCCTTGAGATCTTTCTACAGCTTAATTGGAGTCCACCTGCAGTAAATTCAGTTGATTGGACATGATTTGGAAAGGCCCATAGTTGAGTGTTCTCCGCCCTGCTTTATTCCTGGACCCTGGCTATTTCAGCTGAAAATGAAAATCTCCATTCTGATCCCTGCATTTGGAACCACCAGGACTCTTCCTAGAGCTGGCCGGCCTTCTAAACTGAGCGATCGGGGAACAAGGGCCTTAGTCAGGGAGGTGACCAAGAACCCGATGGACACTCTGTCAGAGCTTCAGCGTTCCTCTGTGGAGAGAGGAGAGCCTTCCAGAAGGACAACCATCTCTGCAGCAATCCGTCAATCAGGCCTGTATGGTAGAGTGGCCAGACGAAAGCCACTCCTTCGTAAAAGGAACATAGAAGCCCGTCTGGAATTTGCCAAAAAGCACCTGAATGACTCTCAGACCATGAGAAACAAAATTCTCTGGTCTGATGAGACAAAGATTGAACTCTTTGGTGTGAATGCCAGGCGCCATGTTTGGAGGAAACCAGGCACCGCTCATCACCAGGCCAATACCATCCCTACAGTGAAGCACGGTGGCGGCAGCATCATGCTGTGGGGATGTTTTCAGCAGCAGGAACTGGCAGACTATTCAGGATAAAAGGAAAAATGAATGCAGAAATATATAGAGATATCCTGGATGAAAACCTGCTCCAGAGCGCTCTTGACCTCAGGCTGGGGCGAAGGTTCATTTTTCAGCAGGACAACGACTCAAAGCACACAGCCAAGATCTTAAAAGATTGGCTTCAGAACCACTCCGTGAATGTCTTGGAGTGGCCCAGCCAGAGTCCAGACTTGAATCCGATCGAACATCTCTGGAGAGATCTGAAAATGGCTGTGCACAAACGTCTCCCATCCAACCTGATTGAGCTTGAGACTTATTGAAAAGAAAAATGGGCAACACTGCCGAAAGATAGGTGTGCTAAACTTGTGGGATCATATTCAAAAAGACTTGAGGCTGTATTTGCTGCCAAAGGTGGATCAACAAAGTATTAAGCAAAGGCTGTGAATACTTATGTAAATGTGATTTCTTAGTTTTCTATTTTTAATAAATTCAAAAAAAGTTAAAAAAAACTTTTTCACATTGTCATAATGGAGTATTTTGTGTAGAATTTTGAGATAAGAGATTAAATTAATACAATTTGGAATGAGGCTGTAACATAACAAATGTGGAAAAAGTGAAGCGCTGTGAATACTTTCCGGATGCACTGTACATCAAATGAAAATGTAATACCGCTCTGAAACCTTTAATAGCAAATAAACATTTAGCAAGTAAATGTTCTGCATTTATATGCTTTTTATAGGAGTTTGTGCTACAGCATTAAATGTCGGAGAGAGTACTTTTTGCTAAGGGTCGTTTATGTTTATATTGTATGTCAAGCCAGTTTTGCTACCTTTTTGAGCCTGGGCAATCTTTTCCATTGAAAGTTTTAAGAAGCACACACCTTAGAAATGTATCCTTTTCCCATCCCGTTTCATTTCGTAACATTCAAATTGTTGATACATGCTAAAATTGACAGTATATGTTAATGTGTCTATTTCAAATAACACCATTTGATAAGTATGAGTGATTTTTATTTTTGCTAAGGCATGTGTGACCTTCAGTATTGTATGACTTTTATGTTGTTTTGTGACGTATTTTCACACAACATCCACTAACTCAATAAAACTTTTTGCAATTTCTTGTGCTTATAAGAATTTATTGTCGTCAAAGTTTTTCCTGATAAAGTAAGTATTGACATATTAGTAGATTAAGTCTATCTCTATTCTACCCAGCAATTCATTTTGGAAACATGTTTACCCAATATGTTAAATTTAAATGTAAAATCACTTCATGATTGTGTCCCACTTATTGTTGAATGAAATTACAGTTGTAAATCTTGATGTTTGAAGTCTGAAATGTGGCAAAAGGTCACAAAGTTCAAGGGAGCCAAATAGTTTTGCAAGCCACTGTACTTTAAACTAAGTATCCACTAGTTGTGACAATTTCTGTTAAAGAGTAATAATAATAATATTATAATAATAATTTCCTTGTATTGTCATTCTGTGTAACAATGTACACAGAACGAAATGTCGATTGCACCTGACCCGATGCAGCCGCAGCCAAGAGAGGGCGCCGCCGACCACTTTTTAAGTCTTAGGAATGACTCGGCCGGGGCGCGAACCCGAACCTCCCAGTCTCAAAGCGGGCGCCTTACCATCATATGTAGAGCAAATGAAGTCTGTAAAATCCTGCACTGCTATGTCTAAGCAAAACTAAATTAACTGCAAGAAGGAAGAGAACCAAGAAGAATGCTAAAACATCTATCCGTCCGTCATCTGCATCGCTTATCCTCAGTAAGGTCGCTGGGGTGTTGGAGCACATCCCAACTATTTCCGGGCAGTGGGACAATTTAGACTGGCCAACTAACCTGACATGCATATTTTTGGAATGTGGGAGGAAACTGGAGTGTGCATAGGAAACCCACGCAAGCATGGGGAGAACATGCCAACTCCGCACAGGAAGGCTGGTAGCTGAATTTGATCTCATGACCTCAGAACTGTGTCACGGACTCGCCAACCAATCAGCCGCCGTGCCGCCCTATGCTTAAATATGTTTGGTGTTAATTATTTGGTAAAAAACACAGATTACATATTTTACATAATTTGTCATGTAAAGACTATATAGGTGTCGCGTTGTTTAACAGGATTAAAATCGCTTAAGGGAAATAGTAATCGTTAAAAGAATAATAATTAATTGACTGAGATTGACAGGTATAGTAGTGTATACTACTACTTAGTTTATATGATTGAGTTGTTTTATTGTTTGTTTTTACCTGCAGTTCAGAACGAATTAATAACAATGTTTCTGTACATTACTAACACCTAACCCCCAGTTGTAAAAGATGAACAACATTTACCCTATGTCGAATGAAAATCGTATTAATTACTCGATGGGCCTACACTCGTAATGGAGTTTCTTCTGGGAGAAACAACATAAAATACGATGTCGAAGATTTATAAGATAGGGCAATCAAATGCAAACCTCGAAATAGGTTCTCCCATTCTCCGAGATGTTCAGCTCTTAAGTAGTCACAAGTCTTTTCGATCCCCCATTGAGAAAAGTTCAATTCGGGAGTTCGGTGTCGGTCCACTGAGCCTTTTTTCTTCGGAGTCTGGAATTGATCTTCCGGGATCATCGGAGAATTTCGTTTACGGCTTGACATGTTGATATTGAGCGATAGTTGGAGGGATTATTTTTGTTTTAGAATATGACTCAACAAAATGTGTGCTCGTTGGCGAGTTTGAGTGCAAATGGAGAATACATGTGGTCAAAGTTGTCATTCGAACGAGGAGACATGCATTGTTGATATCTTTGTACCCAGCACCTCTGAAATAGACGCCGCCTTTTCCGCTTCCACCCTTTTTGAGAAGACATGCTTGCGGGATTCATAAATCTAAAATATAGGGTCATTTTTTTATTTTTTTTTAAACACGCGTTGTTTCAGACCCCTGTTTCTCGACTTCAAACCAAGTGTATAGCTTTGTTGTCAAGCGTAAACTGTTGAAAGTGCGAATTTTACTGCTCTGCTCAAACGAGTATTAAGTAAGATACTTTGGCATACGTCACTTCCGCATTTACAACCGGTGTTAAAATTCCCACAGTAATGTACAGAAGACTATCTGGAGCAACCCACTACCTAGCTTGCCACGTGGCGGCCACATTGGTCGGGTCAACGTTTCCATTAAGGCAGGGGTCGGGAACCTTTTTGACTCAAAGAGCCATAAAAGCAAAAAATATTAATTTTATTTTGGGAAAGAGCCACACCATATATTATGAGACAAATTTACTAAATTGCTAAACCGGCGCCCCAGACAAAAGCTTAACAAGCTTATTTTTGATGATTTGATAAAAAATTATGAAAAGAGAATAAAGCCAGAGCCCCTGTCCCAAATTCAACAAACAGACCACTTTAAACTTGTCTCTTTCTTGCAATTACTCAAGATCGGTTAAACTCCTTTTGACCTTTTTTTTCATAAATATTGGTTTCAAAACCAGATGCAAGCATTTATTTTGTAAAAAAGTCACAACATTCTGAGAATAGGGAGCCTTATGTGCTTACATTTGGCGAGATATGGGAGGGAATGCTTGTACTTTTTGCATAGCTCCACCCATCCCTCCCACTCACCCAATCAAATAACTAAATTCTCTTCCGGTGTTTTGGCGTATTTACAGTTCTGTGGATTCATCATAAAGTATCTGAACACTGAACACAGATTATATAGTGAACTTTTAAATAAAGGATTCTTTAGCGCTGTACAGCCAAAACGAGTTTTTTTCCCCCTTTTTTTGTGTGACACCTTGACTGTAAATTGTAGTGAAAAACGTGCCCTATATATACTGCGAAGTGTTGCCTTTGAATATAGCTTTGGTTTGGCTTTACGTGTACCTGGATAGGATAGACAACTCCGGTTTTGAACAAGATGGAGAAATTTTGCATGCAATCAAATTGGTCTCTGAGCCACAGATACTCATAGAAAGAGCCATATATGGCTCGCGAGCCATAGGTTCCCGACCCCTGCATTAAGGCAATATTTGTAAATGGGAAATCAATCATAACTTGCTCCTTTTAAAAAACAATTTTCATTTCAACTTTATTGTCAACGTAAACAAGTGCTCTTATTATGTAAAATTAATTTAAGAAATATAAAAATTGAGTTCATCCAGCCATCCATTATCTGCACCACGTATCCTCCGGAGAGTCACAGGGGTGCTAGAGCCCATCGTAGCTGTCCTATGGCAGTGGGCAGGCTACACCCTGAACTGGTTGCCAGCCAGTCACATAAAACAACCATTTATGAACAATTAATCAAATTACAAAGTGCATTGAAATTTAACACTGTCATTTCAAACTATATTTCAAAATCAGTGTTTAGAGGATATTTTAAGACTTTTTTCCCCCATGCATAACGTTGTAACAATGTTTTATTTTTATTTTGCAAAACAAGATAAAGAAATAATCATATACAGTGGCTTGCTAAACTATTTGGGCCCCCTTGAACTTTGTGACCTTTTGCCACATTTCAGACTTCAAACATAAAGACATACAACTGTAATTTGTTGTGAAGCATCAACGATAAGTGGGACACAATCATGAAGTGGAACACACTGTTGTGGAGAAGTTTAAAGCTGGATTTGGATACAAAAAGATTTCCCGGGCTTTAAACATCCCAAGGAGCTCTGTGCAAGCAATAATATTGAAATAGTAGGAGTATCAGACCACTGCAAATCTACCAAGATCGGGCTGTCCCCCTAAACTTTCAACTCATACAAGGAGAAAACTGATCAAAGATGCAGTTAAGAGGCCCATGATCACTCTGGATGAACTGCAGAGATCTACAGCTGAGGTGGGAGAATCTGTCCATAGGACAACAATCAGTCGTAACTGGACAAATCTGGCCTTTATGGAAGAGTGGCAAAAAGATTCAGATTCAGATTCAGATCTACTTTATTGTCATTCTAGTACACGTGTATACAGAACGAAATGTCGATACATCTGACCCGCACAGTTTCCTTGAATGTACAGATATAAGTAAAAGTTGTATTGTATTATGGCTACGTATAGAATTTTACCATAGTGCCGATAGTGCAAGAGGAGTAGCTAACCAGATGTGCAAAATGGGCAGTCAGGTTAACAAGTCAGGTAAACAGTAACATTAACACTGTAACAATAACGCTGTAAGTACAATAGTGCAGAGAGCAAATGTGCAAGGAGTGGCAAGCTATAAAGAACTGCCAGTAGTGCAAAAAGGAAGCCATTTCTTAAAGATATCCATAATAAGTGTTGTTTATGGTTTGCCACAAGCCACCTGGGAGACACACCAAACATGTGGAAGAAGGTGCTCTGGTCAGATGTGACCAAAATCAAACTTTTTGGCAACAATGCAAGATTTTATGTTTGGTGTAAAAGCAGCACAGCTCATCACCCTCAACACATCATTACCACAGTCAAACATGGTGGTGGCAGCATCATGGTTTGGGCCTGCTTTTCTTCAGCTGGGAGAGGGAAGATGGTTAAAATTGATGGGAAGATGGATGGAGCCAAATACAGCACCATTCTGGAAGAAAACCTGATGGAGTACGCAAAAGACCTGAGACTAGGACGGAGATTTGTCTTCCAACAAGACAACGATCCAAAACTTAAAGCAAAAGCTACAATGCAATGGTTCACCAAAAACATATCAAGGTGTTAGAATGGCCAAGTCAAAGTCAAGACCTCAATCCAATTAAGAATCTGTAGAAAGAACTCCCCCTCGGATGGGTCTGGCCTTGATGCGGCGAGGGGGCTTGCGTTTTCCAGTGACCCTGGAGAGCGATACCGTCGGGAGCTTGCTCCTGGTAGGGTCACCCATGGCGGGCCGGTCTCCGGGCTAGGTTCCAGACAAACAAAGACCCGAGTGTGTCGGTACGCTGTGAGGTGGCAGCCCCACCAACCGACTATCCTGCGGAGGGCTAACTCACCCAGGAGAAACCCCCTTTGTTACGAAACTGACCAGAGAAAGAAGCTGGACTGACCAACACGGTAACGGACCCCAGCCTGCCCCCGACCAACGAGTACGGATCGACCTTCGTCGTAAGACCCGTGTCGCCACCTGGAATGTCCAGACACTTCTTCGCCCCGGAGCTGCCACCCTGCTGTTCCGAGAGCTCTGTCGCTATAACATCACATTGGCAGGGCTCTGTGAAGTACGATGGCAAGGCAATGGTGACACAACAGCTGGCAACCATTGCTACATCTGTAGTGGCCCCGAGAGTGGGACCGGCCTTTACGGTGTGGCTCTTGCCATTCCAAAAGCCCTCCGGCGTTCCCTCATCAGCTGGACACCCATAAGCGACAGACTACTGTCTGCTCGCTTCCTCCACCATCACGGCAGGATGACAGTGAGCGTCGCCTACGCCCCCACCGATGTCGCTGATGCGAAGGACGCGTTCTTTGACCAACTCCACCAGGCTGTCGACCAAGCCCCACCACACGACGTCACCATCATCCTCACTGATGCCAACGCTACTCTATCCAGCAATGATCGATCCCCCGGCTCACCTGTCGGTACCACCTTCGTTGACAGCACAACAAACGACAATGGCCACCGCCTCCTCCTCCTCTGCCACCAAAACAAACTTTGTGTTGCTGACACCTGGTTTCACCGGAAACGCATCCATCACTGGACGTGGTACAGCCCACATGGCAGAACCAGGAAGGCACTGGACCACATCCTGATATCACGCCGCTGGAAGTCGTTTGCTACCAACTGCCGGGTGTTCAGAGGAGCACAGCTTGGCAACAGAGACCATCGTCTGCTGGTGGCCCAGCTCAAGGTAAAGCTCCGAGCCAACCAGCACAACACTCTGCCTCGCCCCGACTCGTCCCGACTCAGCGACCCCAACATTGCCAGAGACTTCAGTTGCTCCATCCGCCGCACTCTCGATGTCCCAGCTCCTGACAAGCTGACAGACTGGGCGGCCTTCAAGGAAAGTGTCCTCCAGTCTGCTCACAATGTCCTCGGACGCCCGCGATCCTCCCCGAGAAAGCCCTGGATATCAGAGAAGACACTAAACATCATAGACCAGCAGCGTGAGGCCCGGCTCCGAGGCGACCTCACGGAGTATCGGAGACTGAACCGCCTGCGCAATGTGGCCATCGCTGAAGATAGGGAGAGGTTTTGGCAGGCAGAAGCCCAACAGCTTGAGTCCACGGCCAACAACAACATGAGCCGCGTATTCAGTCTACTACGCTAAGCCCCTAGCGGGCCACACATAAAGACAGCCCTGGTAAAAGACTCAGACGGCAACCTCATCATGACAGAAGCCAACTGCCTTCCGCGCTGGAAGGAGCACTTTATCCTCCTCTTGCAGCACAGCGCCATCCCGGCTGATCCCACCCTCCAAGTGGCTGCAAACACGGCACCTCCTAGCGACGCCTGCTGCACAGACCCTGTAACACCCGAGGAAGTGAAATCTGCTCTGAAGCTGAACACCAAAAGCCCCGGCATCTGTGCCATTACCGGCGAGATGCTCAAGGCCAGCGGTGATGGCATGGCAGAGTGGCTAACCTGCCTATTCAACCAGGTGTGGGAATCGAAGCAGTTGCCCACCGACTGGACCAGAGGAGTCATCATGCCCTTCTGGAAATGCAAGGGTGACAGGCTTGTCTTTGGAAACCACAGCGGTATAACCCTACTCTCCATCCCGGGCAAGGTCTTCAGCAGGATCTTGCTCAGCTGTGCCCTTCCAGCAATCAGAAGCTGCCGCCGTCCCCAGCAGTCTGGCTTTATGTCCAACCGCTCCAACAAATTGACTCCGACTGGTTTACTATCTCCAGCGGCGTTCATCAAGGCTGCGTGGCTGCTCCCGACCTTTTTAATTGCATCATCGACCATCTGATGTTCAGGGTTAGTGAGTGCATCCCCGGAGTGTCTTTCGGCAACTACTACCTGACTGACCTCAAGTATGCTGACGACACCATCATGCTCAGCACTTCCTACATCTAGCTGAGAGACACTCTGGGCATTTACAGCGAAGAGGCAGCGTGGCTTGGCCTCCAAGTGAGTTGGACAAAAACCAAGTTCATGTATGTCGGTGATGGACCAGATCCACCTCCCATCCAAATTGGTAGCGACATCGTAGAGCCTGTCAAGAGCTTTGTGTATCTGGGGTCCATGGTGACATACAATGGGGACCTAAAACCAGAGATTCTCCGCAGAAGAGCCCTGGCAGCATCTGCTCTGCAGTCTCTCTGGAAACCACTCTGGCGGCACCAGACTATCGCTCGCAAGACGAAGCTCCGCATTTACAACCTCGCCGTACTCTCTATCCTGCTTTATGGCTCAGAAACATGGCCCCTGAACGACACCCTGGCCACAAGAATCGACGGTTTTGATAGCAGGGCTCTCAGAACCATTGAGAACATCAGGTGGCCCCAGCGAGTCTCCAATGAAGAGCTCAGAGCCCGCACGTGCCAGCCCCGAGCATCTTCCTTGGTTGCACAACGTCACACCCGCTGGTTTGGCCATGTCCTTCGTCTACCACCAGACCATCTGACCCAAAGCCCGCAGGCTGGAGACGACCACAAGCGAAACCCCGCACTCGATGGCTCGACGTCGTTGCTGTAGAGGATGCAGAACAGCTGGCACAAGACCGCCAGCATTTAAAAAACCTGGTTCATCTGGTCGGCTCAACGCACAGGGACGGAACCCCCCGACCTTCGGTGGAGCAATAATCAATCAATCAATCAATCAATCAATCAGAAAGAACTGAAAACTGCTGTTCAGAAACGCTTTCCATCCAACCTCACTGAGCTCGAGCTGTTTTGCAAGGAGGAATGGGCCAAAGTATAAGTTTCTCGATGTGCAAAACTGATAGAGATATACCCAAAGCAACTTGCAGCTGTAATCGCAGCAAAAGATGGCACTACAAAGTATTAACTCAATGGAGCTCAGTAATTTTGCACACCCACTTTTTTGTTTTTTTAATTTGTTAAAAAAGTTTAAAATATCCAATAAAGTGTGTTCCACTTCATGATTGTGCCCCACTTTCTGTCAATTCTTCACAAGAAATTACATTTTTATATCTTTATGTTTGAAGTCTGAAATGTGGCAAAAGGTCACTATGTCTGTGGTGTCGCTTAATAGACTCCCCTTCCTGCGGTGTCGCTGTATACTAATGTGCAGCCTTGTACTTGTGCTTGAGAACTACCGAGGAAGAAGTTATGTAAACACTCTATGAATGTACCGTCCGGGCCTGTCTTGAATCTACTACAATCCTACTACATACACAACATATTGGCGACGAGGATGACTTGTATCGGAATCTCACAACCCGCTGCTTTGCTTGAAACCCCGGGTGAGCCTGCGATGTTGTACACCACGTGGATTCAGATGTTCGAAAATTACCGGCTAGCATTGACTGCAAACGACATGCCGGACAAACGAAAACGCGCACTACTGCTGCACTGTTTAGGCACAGAAGGGCAGAGAATTTTTTTTCCCCTTCCCGACACTGGCACTTCTTACAAATACGCCTGTGATGCGCTAAAAACTTTTTTTGTACCGAAGATGAATGTCGTGGCTGAGCGGAGCAAGTTCCGTCAGCGTGCTCAGAGACCGGGCGAGACCAATGCTCAGTTCATTGCCGCATTGAGGGACTTAATTACTAACTGTGACTTTGGCACGTTTGCTGATGACATGATTAGGGATCAATTCATTGAGAAGATGTCCTCTTCGAGGATCAGATAACGCTTGCTGTTGGAAACGGACTTAAAACTTGACAATGCGATCGCTATTGCTACACTAATCGAATCCGCTATGACAGAAGCGAAGGCTATTGCTCCTGTGCACGTGCCCGACGCTCCTGTGAAGCTCGTGCAACAAAGAGATAAAACGAATCGGAGCAGCACACATACACAGCGCTCTTCTCAACACAAAACCTGCTACCGTTGTGGCTTCAACTCTCATCTAGCAAATGACCCCAAATGCCCTGCTAGAACTGCAAAATGCAACCAATGTGGAAAAATGGGACATTTTGGTAAAGTGTGCCGCAGCGCAATTCCTACTCATCCAGTGAGAGAAGTTACTGTCCCAGACCTTACTGTGTGTCATGTAGCCCCTACAGCTGCAGTCCCAAAGCGCCTTACGTGTACAGTTGCTCTCCATGCGAATGATGAACAGTCAATTACTACTGACCTGCTTGTGGACACTGCTTCAGCAGTCTCAATTCTGCCAGAGAGAATTTACAGACATTCATTCATGCACGTGCCTCTCTCAAAGCCTACTGTACGCCTGGTGACCTACATGAAGAAGCCAATTCCAGTGTTGGGCTGTCTTCAATTTACTGCTACATACTGCAACCAGAGTGCACATACTGACTTCTACATAGTTCCTGACAGTACTCCACTACTGGGAATGGACCTGTTCACAGCACTTCGCCTTCAAATAGAAGATGGGCAGATTGCAACACCTGCCGCATCGGAGATGAGTCACACTGTCAACACTACAAATGCTTTGGGCGTTGCTACAGGTTTTATACACAAAGTTTAAGTGCGTGCTGACGTGCCTCCAGTCCAGCAAAAGCTACGCAGACTCCCATATGCCGTGCAAGACAAGGTGTCGGAGGAGCTGACGAAACTGGAAACGAATACAAAACCAGGACATGAGAATGTTTCTGCAGATTGCTTGTCACGTTTGCCTCTCCCCATCACAGACGACCACGAGGAGATGGAGTTGGTGGCTGCTGTGTCTCCTGATTTTGCTGCAGTCACTGCTAATGAGCTCTCCAGTGCGTGTGAGGAATGTCTGGTGCCACAGAAGGTGCAACACTACATGCAGAAGGGATGGCCTCGTACTGCAAAAGGCCTTGACCCCCTCATCGTGCCATACTTCCGTGTGCAAAATGAGCTTGCCGTGCAGAACAGTGTCATTGTGCGTGGCACTCATCGTGTTGTAATACCACAACAGCTACAGGAAAAAATGATCCGACTTGCTCACGCTACACACCAAGGGATCGTTCGCACAAAACAAAGACTGAAAGACTTGTACTGGTGGCCTGGAATGGATTCTCACGTTGAGCTCGCCATCAAACCATGCACCACCTGCTTGCAGCATGACAAAACCACAACCACACGTACTGCTCCATTACAGCCTGTGCCTACCCCAACTGCTGCCTGGGAAAAGGTTGCTGTGGACATTGTTGCTCCTATTCACTCTGCGCCTGCTGATTGCCGCTTCGCCATCACCCTCATTGACTATTACAGCCGAGGGCCCGAGATTGCCTTCTGCTCAAATGTTACTTCTGCCTCTGTTATGATCTTTCTTACCATTGTGTTTAGCAGAGAAGGTAATCCACAGAAAATTGTTACTGACAATGGCCCTCAGTTCATGTCGACCGAGTTTGAAGCATTCCTTAGTGACAGGAACATCACACACCGTCGCAGCTCTGTGTACACCCACAGGCCAACGTTGAAATTGAGCGTTTCAACAGAGTCTTCAAGGACTGTCTACAAACACCACCTGAACCTGAAACTGAAACTGTGCCCTCACCACATCCCTCTCCAAGTGCAACGAGAATACGACATGCTCCTGCATGGCTTCAAGATTACGTGACTTAAAAAAAAAAAGATACAGAAAAGGTGATGTTCAAAAAAAAAAAAAGAAGACATGATGAATGTTCATTGTTTTAAAAATTGTCATTGATGAATGTTCATTGTTTTAAAAATTGTCATGTTTGTTTATGATGTGATCCTCATACAGTCTGCTTATGTTTACAAGGTTTACACACTTTTGCTTTGACTTGACTTGACTTGACTTGACTTGACTTGTTTACACACTTTTGCTTACCAATATTGACAGTATAGTTCCTTACAATATTGCTTACCTTTGATAAATATTTACCTCTAATCTGGTAATGAATATTGAAATGTATGTTTTCTATAAGCTCATACATACCGAAGAGTTATTGCGTATTTCAGATTAATGCTACTGTTTGTGTCCTATTTAACAAAAAGGAAACATGTGGTGTCGAGTAATACACTCCCCTTCCTGCGGTGTCGCTGTATACTAATGTGCAGCCTTGTACTTGTGCTTGAGAACTACCGAGGAAGAAGTTAAGTAAACACTCTATGAATGTACCGTCCGGGCCTGACTTGAATCTATTACAATCCTACTACAATCCTACTACATACACAACAATGTCCAAGGGGGCCAAATAGTTTTGCAAGCCACTGTATATGCACACATAACCAAATACAGTAACTCGCCAGTCTAGGGTAAAAAACAAAAAGAAAATAGTCAAATTGCTGTAAGTATAAAATAATTAAAAAAAATAAAATAAAAAAAATAACCCATCAAGTTAGGGAAGTTATTCATCCAATTTTAATATGTACTGAAGTGACCAATTACTGTATGGTCACTTGCTGCATGAAGGGTTAAAATGGTTCTAGAAACCCTGAAAGTGGACCGTTTTACAAGATGTTTTCCTCTACTTCAACCTTGTAAATCTTGTGAGTCAATGTTATGCAGTCTTATTTTTTAAAACATTTAAACAATGTAGGCCACCAAAAGGAGATGGAGCTAGTGATTTATTTATTCATTCATTATCTGCACTGCTTATCCTCAGTAGGGCGCTAGAACCCATCCCAGCTATCTTTGGGCAGTGGGCTGGGGACACCCTGAACTGGTTTCAGCCAGTCGCAGGGCACACAGAGAGAGACAACTCACTCGTTATTTTGCACCTAGGGACAATTTCGACCGGCCAATTAACCTGACATGCATGTTTTTGGAATGTGGGGGGAAACCGGAGAGCCCAGAGGAAACCCATGCAAGCACGGGGAGAACATGGAAACTCCACACAGGAAGGTTCGATCTCAAGACCTCAGAACTGTGCCACACATGCGCTAACCGCTGCGCTGCTGGGCTGCCGAGCTCGTGATTTAATAATTTAATAAAGATTTAATAATGACAAAAAAATTGAGGCAAAAACACTTTTACCTATGAAAGGTTATTCCAGCTTTTCAGGACTCTATGGTACTACGTTGAGTGCATTTATAGGGGAGCACTATAAGCTGTCATTCTCTTTTTTATCTTTTAGGCTCTTGAAGGATTTTATTATTTTGTGCAGACATGTAAGTGCTGTGCTGTTTCTTAATTCAAGGCTGTATTGCAAATAAGTAGAATATTGCATTTTCAATGTTGTTTTTAAGGCTTAATCGCTAGAGAGATAACAGGAAGCGAAGGGGACGGGGGCCCAAAGCCATGGTCGAGCGAAAAAAAAACCCTTTTGAGAACCCTGATGGTGAGGTGTTTCCACCCAGACAGTCACAAATGCAAGAAAGGGCGTCATCTGAGAACGTGAGAGAAGAAAGGCAATAAACATGTTAAGAAACAGATTGCAGATGTCATGTATCCAATAACATGGGAGTTGGTAGGGTTTTTGCTGTCTTGATTTGAATATTGTATAGATAACGCCTCGGGAAAAGTGTCTCTCCCTGATGGCCACAGGGAAGCACAGATTGTATTGCGAGGGAGCCGAGCCCCCGATACTGTATTAGTTTTTTGCTGTTAGGAATAAAATCCCGGGTGATTCGGCTGATTGGTTTCCTGGTCTTCTCTCTTACAGAACGAGCACTCTTATTTCAACGTTGCTTATGCACAAATTACTTCCGTTTTTACGACTATGGAGAACGTTCGGTCACTGTTCTAAAGCATTATGACCCAGTTAAAGTGTCTAAATCCTAAAATATACTCGTTTTGTTTGATAAAATGTTTGAGGGTGTCACTTGAATACATTATTTTGTCAAATTCAATCATCCAACTGTAGTAAAAAAAATTAAAAGCAAGAATATTGCCAGTACGGTTCAAAAGTGTATCTTGTCAAAATACAATAAAATAACCGAAAACCAGCTTATCACGTTGTTGTTTATCCAACAATGTTGACAAAGGTGTGGATTTTGAAGTTTTACTGCTGAATTAAACTTAAATGGTGGTTGAAGAATAAATGAACTCCATGCAGACCTCACTTCTTCATTTACAAATGTTAAAGAATTTCGTGTCACCAAAACATTAACATTGTTGTCTATACACACCACTTCTGGTTGCCATCCTAAATCATTCCTTTCAAAGTCTTGAAAATACATTCGTGTTAGTTTAAAGTCAAATTGTGTAAATCTACAGTACTATTTTTAAATCCATTTGTATCCAAATGTTTTCACAACGATTAAATCCTATTACCCATTACCCATATTTTTAAAATCTATCCAACTATTTTCTCAACAGCAGCAAGCTTCCATATTCCACTTTCATTTTAAATTAAACAGCTCGCCTTTTCTTTACACTTTACACCACTTGTGTCAAACTCACGGCCCGTGGGCCACGTCAGGCCCGTCGTGTAATCATATCCACATCATATTCTGAGATTTTAGTCACTGTACCTATTCCTTCATATATGATGTTGAGGGTATACCTTTTTCGCTGCGCTGAAAACACAATACTGCACAGAACTACACATCACACAATACAACGCTTCAGCTGCCTTGCGGCGCATCTCCCGCGTCTATTCAGTCTTGCTATTACAATACATCGCGCAGATAGCCGGTAGCCGAACACACCCCTCACAATGGCGAAGAGAAAAGTTAATTCTGAAAGACCTGGATGCAGAGCAGGAGAAACAGAAAGCAGAAGAGTTAAAGAAGAATCTGACACCCCAGCAGACGTTTTTTAACCGTGCAAAATCTCAAAGTGAAGCTGCTGTGAAAGCAAGTTTTATCGAGGCAGAGGAGATCGCCAAATCAGCCCGACCATTTACGGAGGGAGAATTTCATGCAGATCAAGGTGTTCGACGTCTTATGTTCAGACAAAAACCAGATGCTGGCAAATATAAGCCTGAGTAGAAATACCTTTACTGATCGAATTTGTGAGATGGCAACTGATTTAAGAGCACTGCTGAGTGAAAGAAGGATAGACTTCATTGCCTACTCTCTTGCTGTGGATGAAAGCACTGACATGACTGATACTGCACAACTGGCTATCTTCAACCGTGGAGTGGACTTCAATTTGCGTGTAACAGAGGAAGTAATGGACATTAAATCGATGCACGGGACAACTACTGGAGAATACATATTAAAAAACCGTATGTCAAAGTGTAGCCGACATGAAACTGCCCTGGGACAAACTTATTGGACTTCAAACTGATGGAGCACCAGCTATGTGCAGTGAAAAAAGTGGACTAGTGGGAAGGATGCTAGTGAAGATGCAGGAGAACTGCACTAGTGAGTTAACAGCATATCACTGCATCATACACCAGGAAGCACTATGTGGCAAAGTCCTGAAAATGGACCATGTAATGAGCACTGTAACACAAACTGTAAACTTTATCCGGGCTAAAGGGTTAAATCATCGGCAGTTTCGGTCCTTTATGCAGGAGATAGATTCAGAATTTGCCGACATTCCTTATCATACAGAGGTGCAGTGGCTAAGTCGGGGAAAAGTTCTCAACAGAGTTTTTGACCTCAGCAACGAAATCTGTCAGTTCGTGGACAGTAAAGGAAAAGACTCCACCGTTCTGAGAGATGTGTTAAAGTTAAACATTATATAAACTCTTTGGTGGCAGTATTACTCAAGTAAAAACTGACATTAAGTTAAATAAATTTTCCTAGCGGAGGAGCCCTGCCGGGAGGCCATCTAGCCAAATGTCCTTTACAGAACTGGCTCATACCGGTCGGGCGTGTGGTTTATTATTCATCACAGGAAACAGGAAAAGGAACACACATGAGCGCGACTTCACAATAAAAGGATATAAGATAAAGAAACCTATAAAAGATGAAATTAGACTGATGGTTGAAACGTGACTATATATATATATATATATGTGTGTGTGTGTGTGTGTGTGTGTGTGTGTGAGAGATTGTTTTTATATTTAGGAATATAAAAACAGGTTCATTGAGTTCTAAGAAAAGTACATATCTCAAAACAGTCAACTTTACCGATGAAAATTGGAAGTGCGAGTTGGCATTCCTGGCTGACATAACAGCTCATTTTAACGTCTTAAATCTGCAGCTCCAGGGGCGTGACCGCATAATCACTGACATGTATGACGCGGTCAAGGCGTTTCAAGTGAAGCTGCTTTTATGGGGGACACAAATGCAACAATGCAACTTGCCTCACTTTACCTGCTGCCAAGTGATCTTGCGCCAAGTCAGCACACCAGTGTTCCCCAAAACGCACTTTGCCAACAAACTGAGCACACTAAGTGCTGAGTTTGCACGGCGGTTTAGTGATTTTGAAGCACAAAAAAAAAGTTTTGAGTTGCTTCGCAACCCATTTGCCGTTGATGTTGAGACTGCACCTGCGCAGATTCAGATAGAACTGATTGAGCTGCAGTGTAATGGGTCACTGAAGACAAAGTATGCCACTGCAGGGCCTTCACAGTTCATTCACTGTATCCCTGCAGCAATGCCCCAGCTCCGGCTTCAACATACAGTGCATCCGGAAAGTATTCACAGCGCTTCACTTTTTCCACATTTTGTTATGTTACAGCCTCATTCCAAATTGATAGATAGATAGATACTTTATTCATCCCCGTAGGGAAATTCACACTTCCAGCAGTCTACCCTGTTGTTTATTAACAGATGAACATGATGCCCTAGGGGTGCTTGTAGCGAAGTGGATGACATCACGCCAGTCCAAAAATTCGACATCCCTGCGGCAGATGGAAAACTTTTCTTTGTGAAAATCCAGGGATACACCACCTCGTGTTAGCAAGTCCGCTTCCTCTCCGATTCCCCCCGGCTTTCGTGTCTCTGTTTAGCGGCGTTGAAGCAGGATTGCTCCGGGTAGCTCCGGGTGGCTACACGTTAGCGTCCGGAATGCTAAACGTGAGCCACGTTTCCGCAAAACACAGCAACTGCGCTCCCTGTGCGCTTCGATGTTTTCCACCAGCACTCGATGATCTTATTTGGTCGTGAGTTCGCATTTACCATGATTACGGATGGTACCGAAGACTTATAACGCCGCTAGCCGCTTCGCTAGCTCCGGCTTTTCTTCCAGGATAGGCCCCTTCATCACGCCGGCTCGAGAATTTTTCAGGGCAAGGAGTTGAAATTCCTTGAATACACGCATTTCTTGTGCGTTAAAACCCATGTCCAAAGGATAGAAGTAATCCATAGTGTAGTTGTCAAAACGGGAAGAAAAAACACCGAAGATAGGAGCAGACAATAAAACAATAGGGCAGCTGCTGGAAAAGGCAGCCGTTCGTGGCAGCGCCGCTTTAATAGAAATTGTATTAATTTAATCTCTTATCTCAAAATTCTACAGAAAATACCCCATTATGACAATGTGAAAAGTTTTTCTTTTTATCTTTTTTTGAATTTATCAAAAATATAAAACTAAGAAATCACATTTACATAAGTATTCACAGCCTTTGCCATGAAGCTCAAAATTGAGCTCAGGTGCATCTTTTTTCCACTGATCATCCTTGAGATCTTTCTACAGCTTAATTGGAGTCCACCTGCAGTAAATTCAGTTGATTGGACATGATTTGGAAAGGCACACACCTGTCTATATAAGGTCCCATAGTTGAGTGTGCATGTCAGAGCACAAACACCAAGCATGAAGTCAAAAGAACTGTCTGTAGACCTGCGAGACAGGATTGTCTTGAGGCACAAATCTGGGGAAGGATACAGAAAAAAATCTGCTGCTTTGAAGGTCCCAATGAGCACAGTGGCCTACATTATTTGTAAATGGAAGACATTTGGAACCACCAGGACTCTTCCTAGAGCTGGCCGGCCTTCTAAACTGAGCGATCGGGGAAGAAGGGCCTTAGTCAGGGAGGTGACCAAGAACCCGATGGTCACTCTGTCAGAGCTCCAGCGTTCCTCTGTGGAGAGAGGAGAGCCTTCCAGAAGGACAGCCATCTCTGCAGCAATCCGTCAATCAGGCCTGTATGGTAGAATGGCCAGACGAAAGCCACTCCTTAGTAAAAGGAACATGGAAGCCCGTCTGGAATTTGCCAAAAAGCACCTGAATGACTCTCAGACCATGAGAAACAAAATTCTCTGGTCTGATGAGACAAAGATTGAACTCTTTGGTGTGAATGCCAGGTGCCATGTTTGGAGGAAACCAGGCACCGCTCATCACCAGGCCAATACCATCCCTACAGTGAAGCATGGTGGCGGCAGCATCATGCTGTGGGGATGTTTTTCAGCAGCAGGAACTGGCAGACTAGTCAGGATAGAAGGAAAAATGAATGCAGCAATATATAGAGATATCCTGGATAAAAACCTGCTCCAGAGCGCTCTTGACCTCAGGCTGGGGCGAAGGTTCATTTTTCAGCAGGACAACGACCCAAAGCATACAGCCAAGATCTCAAAAGATTGGCTTCAGAACCACTCCGTGAATGTCCTGGAGTGGCCCAGCCAGAGTCCAGACTTGAATCCGATCGAACATCTCTGGAGAGATCTGAAAATGGCTGTGCACAAACGTCTCCCATCCAACCTGATTGAGCTTGAGACTTATTGAAAAGAAGAATGGGCAAAACTGCCTAAAGATAGGTGTGCTAAACTTGTGGGATCATATTCAAAAAGACTTGAGGCTGTATTTGCTGCCAAAGGTGGATCAACAAAGTATTAAGCAAAGGCTGTGAATACTTATGTAAATGTGATTTCTTAGTTTTCTATTTTTAATAAATTCAAAAAAGTAAAAAAAAAACTTTTTCACATTGTCATAATGGAGTATTTTGTGTAGAATTTTGAGATAAGAGATTAAATTAATACAATTTGGAATGAGGCTGTAACATAACAAAATGTGGAAAAAGTGAAGCGCTGTGAATAGTTTCCGGATGCACTGTATGACTTCACACCAAACATAAACCAACTTAGATAGATAGATAGATACTTAATTCATCCCCGCAGGGAAATTCACATACCAAAAAAAAAGATACCAGGTGTCCGGCCGCGATCAGGGCAAATGATCAAGTCAGAGTCATAAGAGCAAAGAAAACGGAATGATTAGAATTGTTATTTCTGAAAAGTAAATATTTTATGTATACTTCCAAGTTTTGTAGCATTTTCATATTTCTACTTGACAGGAGATATATTGAGGAGAGCAAAATCTTTTGTGATATTTAAGTTTTTTTTAATATATACATTGACATAGGAGCAAAGGAATTTGAATGTTATTTTAATGTTAAGTTGTTTAAGTTAAGTTCTAAGTTCTATAATTCAACAAGATATTTTTTATTTAAAGCAAAACAATAAATACTGTATAAGTGATTTAAGGTTTAAATTTAATATTCTTGTCTGTTTTTATTCATATTAATGTTCCAAAAACATTAAGTTTAAGTGTGTTCAATAAATGTTTATCCTGGTTGGCCCGCGACCTTAAGTGTGTTTTGAATTTTGGTTCCTTGTGCAATTGAGTTTGACATCCCTGCTTTACACCAACCATATTGAATGGAAGCACGAGATATTAAACAATAAAAATGTCAAAGTTCTTAGCGCTGGACAGAGAATTTAGAATTTTTACACAAACTAGGAAGTAGAAGCCAGATTTTTTCTTCGGGGTGGATTCTGGGTGACCTCTCACGACGCCACCACGCACCTGTAGTTGCAGAGAGAAGCACTACATAATGTCCTGTACTCGGAAAAAGGTTCACGCAATACAAAATCTAACTTACAGTTACGTCCGGATATTTTTTGACATCCCAAAATTTTTATTGCATCGACCGTTTTTCGTAAGTCGAATGGTTTTAAGTGGGGGAGCGTCTGTATATTCCATTTTTTGTATTACATTGCAAATTCCATCGTATTAGACCAAAAGATCCAGAAGTAGATATCCGTACCTGCGCATCGAGTCAATTAGAATGTGCGTATTGCCGTTTTATAGCTAATAAGATTGAAAACTATTTTGGAAAAATATTGTACTCGGGATACATAAGAAATATTTATTGTCAATCTTATCATCTTCAAAGTAAAATTCTAAATTAAAAAAAAAAAATCACTGGTAGATAAATATCTTTCATTGCCTCCAATGTGAAAAACAATACATTCTATACATAAAGATTTCCCATAACCAGAAGGCCGCTAATAATAATAATAATAATAATAATAATATTTGCAAACATCTTTCAGTGTTCATTTTACCTCTGAAAAGTGATGGGTCCCGGAGACTCGCATGCTAAAAAAATCTATGGGTCCCAACAGAGATGGTGGCTGTCCAGGGATTTTGTCCCGTTTTAGTGAACTGTCACTCGATACTCTTAAACAGATGGAGAATACGGCCAAACTGACGACTTTCCAGTTCGACCCGCTACCAGGTTCACTTATTAAAGGTCTCTTTGGCGTTCTTGCACCTTCAGTTCTAAATATTTTAAACATATCACTCTCCTCAGGTGTAGTTTCGGCGGCTTTTAAGTCCGCCATCATTAAACCCACACTGAAACGACCCAACCTTGATCCTGAAAACTTATGTAATTAAAGACCTGTGTCAAACCTACCGTTTATTTCTAAAATACTTGAAAAAGTAGTGGCACAGCAGCTGAATGATTTCATGTCCGAGAACAATCTCTTTGAATCAATGCAATCAGGATTCAGGGCTAACCACTCTACTGAGACAGCTCTGATTAAGGTAACCAATGATCTCCTACGGGCAATGGACTCTGGCGCATCATCACTTTTGCTGCTGCTGGACCTTAGTGCTGCATTTGTTAAGTGGACCATAATATCTTGCTAGAACGGTTGGAAAAATGGATTGGTCTCTCAGGAAACGTCCTCTTATGGTTCAGATCCTACCTCTCAGCTAGGACACACTGTGTTAAATATGGCGAATTGACATCTGAGCCCTTTAGTGTTACCTGTGGTGTTCCGCAGGGTTCAGTGCTTGGCCCCCTTCTCTTCAGCATTTATATGCTTCCACTAGGTGATATTCTTCGCAAGTATAATATCAGTTTCCATTGCTACGCAGACGACACTCAGCTCTATCTCCCGATGGAGGAATCTGCCACACAGAACTGTGGAAATTTGGAGGCCTGCCTCACCGAGATAAAAGAGTGGATGTCACTCAATTTCCTGCGTCTTAACTCTGAAAAGACTGAAATGTTAGTTATTGGTCCATCTAAGTCCCGCGACTTATTCTCTAAAACTGCTGTGAACATTGACAATTGCTACATCACACAGAGCGACTCACTTAAAAATTTAGGTGTCATATTTGACCCCGATCTGTCCTTTCAAACACATGTGAAGAAAATTACTAGAACCGCTTTCTTCCATCTTCGTAACATTGCTAAAATTCGTCCTATACTTTCTCAGTCGGATGCGGAAATCATAATTCACGCGTCTGTTACCTCCCGTCTCGATTACTGTAATGTACTGCTTTCCGGTCTTCCGATGACCAGACTCAAGAGTCTTCAGCTGGTACAAAATGCTGCAGCGAGGCTTTTAACAAGGACAAAAAAGTACGATCACATCACCCCAATTTTGGCTAACCTGCATTGGCTCCCTGTTAGCCTAAGATACGATTTTAAGGTTCTCCTATTACTATACAAAATCATACATGGACTTTCCCCCTCATATCTTTCAGATCTGATTTCCCTCTATGTTCCGGCCCGAAGCCTTCGTTCTAAGAGCGCCGGTCTCCTGGTGATCCCAAGAGCCAAGAAGTGTTCGGCTGGTTCGAGAGCGGTGTTGTGGAATGCTCTTCCCCCTCAGATCCGATTTGCTGCCTCAGTGGACATGTTTAAGTCTAAGCTTAAAACTCACCTCTACTCTATAGCATACGAATAACCTAAACTTCTTATATGTAATAACTTGTGAAGCCCTTAGAGACCATTTGTGATTAAGGGCTATACAAATAAAAATGACTTGACTAGATCGATGGGTCCCCAAAATGTAGTGTTATCGGGGTTGAAATTGTAAATCGGCGACAAATATATAAATCTAAATATTCATTCAGTTTTAATCCTCACAGTTAATTGGTGATACAAAGCAGTTATCACTTCAGATTTTTCAGTCCACAAAAATATTGTACATTATACAAAATAATATTGCTGAAATATTACTCTATGGCTGCGTCCCATTCTTCGCACTTTCACTCGCTATGTGCCCTAGTCACTCGGTTTGCGCGTTCACGTGAAAATGGGGTGTGTCCCGATACTCTCAAGACCGAGGCAGAAGTGCCCTCAAACCAAGTCGTAACCACTTCAAGACCGAGGGGGCTCTCGACCTCACTTGGCAGCGAAGTGACTACCCAGAAGGCTTTGCGAATTCTCAATATCAACAAAGATGCCCGAAAAGGAACCACACAAATGTAAGTAGTTTTCCACAACCACGCATGTATTTGCAATAAAATGTATTGAGATATCTTAGTTAGACGTAAATGCAATAGAAAATCGTATTTTCGCGTTAAAACACGAACATTGCAAAATCGCTACTTTACGAAGTGCACTAATCTACCAAGGGAGCTGGCAAAAAAAAACCTTCACGCTACAAACTGTAAAGTAGGATAACTGTGCAGAAAATCACGGTTCAGCCCATCCCTGTTTTTATCTTAAACGAGTCGTGCTTTTCATGTACAT
The DNA here is from genome assembly GCF_059441175.1 of Urocampus carinirostris. Lineage (NCBI taxonomy): Eukaryota > Metazoa > Chordata > Actinopteri > Syngnathiformes > Syngnathidae > Urocampus > Urocampus carinirostris. The sequence goes on from NC_142351.1 coordinate 67,868,838, forward strand.
GGCCAGTCGCTAAAGGAGCATAGTCAGAATACCGTTCTGGACATAAGCGCTTGTTTACTGCACACAATTTCGGGTGTCGTGTTTTATTTACAATATGATTCTTTCATGTGAGATCAGAATGCATTAGTTTTCATCATGCATTACGAGTAATGTCTCCGAATTTCACGTGGAAATACAGTTGAAACAAACTACTATCACATAGTTCACTGTCTTCTCTGTAAACACATATTAAGTGAACGAATTACCTTCTCAAAATGTTGTCCAAATGTGGAGACAATTCTAAAGCATATGTGATGCTGGCCAATAGAAGGCTCATACAGCCATAAGAATAACATGTCAATTTCATGTCTCACATCAACTAGTTGAGCATCGTATACACAGTTGTTTTTGTACAATACATCAGCATTAAGTAATTCTTGTTTTTTCCACCCAACCTAAAGGCCATTGTAGAACGTCCCGTGGAAGAGCTGGTCACCATCACAGCTACCACGCCATCCACACCACCGGGCACGTCGTTGGCACCTTCTAATCCGGCGCCAAACCCCAAATCACCCAGAAAAAAAGGAAGCACGATACACTCCTTGACTTTTTGAAAGTGGAGTCTGCCGGAGTGAGGAAAAGTCTCGAAGAAACTGTGGCCAAAACTGAGCGGTTCCCGTCCTTTTTGGGAAGCTCGTGGACAAATTTCCAGAACAGTGACATCTCTGCAATGTTTCCCTTTGTTTTATAAAAGGAAAATATTTTTTTTTATTAAGAACTCAATGAAGTTCCAGTTTGTGTTTTCCAGCTTCATGGAAGTATTGGTATATTTTTGTTAAAATTTGTGACACATTATTTATTTACTATTATGTATTTTGGCCCAATGTGAGTTTGTTTTTCTGAAAGTAAAGTATTATTTAAGCTGGAGTGATTTGTAGTTGTTTTCTGTCCAACAGTCACATAGTTCACACGCAGTATCTCACATCATTATGAAATAAACCACCAAGGTGTTACTCAAAATGAAGATGTTTATTGAATAGTAATGCAGAAAAGCACATAATGCAAATGTGGGTCTGACTTAAAGAGCCTAAAATATGGCTTTTGGGCAATTTATTCCATATTAACTGTGGACAATTCTTTGTACGGTGGACCTGGGAACCCTGAAGACCCGTGACACCACACGGTAGGACAGAGCGTGGGCCAGCCAGTACACGTAGATCAGGACCTCCAGCCATGGCCCTGTTCCCTCTTTAGCAGCTCCTGCAGGGCCCACATAACCTTCTTGCTCAACCTTAAGTCCTGAATGAGTTCTGACTCCACATTCAACCATAAGCACAGGATGGGAACATTCCTGTCCAACCTGTCCATGCTTATGGGACAGCCACTCTGGAACACAATAGAAAACAAACATTTTAGACATAAATGTGGGCATAGAAAAGAAAAAGACCGCTTTAACTGTGATGTAAGCATCATGAAAAAATGTTGAAATTGTTTTGGTTTGAACAAATTTATTGACACTAATAACAAAAAAAAACAATCATGACAATCACAACAGCAATCAAGCACATTCACAATATTATATTCCAATATGATGTTATTAACAGCAAACACAATGTGAGGGTTTGAACAACCCTTCTCGAAAATCCTATTTGCAATCAAGCATATTCACAATTTCATTATATGATATCTTTGTTAGTGTCAATAGATCTGTCCAAGCCAAAGTCGATTGTCTTTTTTGGTCTGAACAAATCCCTTGACACCAACAACAGAAAACAACCATGACCAAACAACAGCAATCAAGCACCTTTTTTATATCCAATGACAACTCTTTTGAATTAAATTCCTTATGAACTAAGGTTTTTGGGTCGTACAGGGAAGTTTGGTGACGATATTATGTCAGCTTAAGGGTCAGGTGGACTGTTCTTGTGTTTGTTTACTTTTCGTCATGTCACACATTCAAGACCCCTACTATGTGTCATAAAATGGCATTAAGATACTAATAAGTAGATTGCCATTTATGTCTACACAAACATAGGGTATTATGTGAACGTGCATTGTATGTTTACTCTTACTGTATTTGACCGAACGGGTCATTTTTTTACTGAGTGTACGTACCTTGTAAAGGTGAATCAGCACTACATAGCGCCGAAGCTGTCTTCAGTATAGCACATTTCTCCTCCGTTGATTGGAGACACGGAAAAGATGATGAGCTTTCAGGCAATCGGTAATAACACAGCTGTAGCGGGCATTTTTAACGTTGCACGAAATCTCCAACTGACACACTACTGAACACGCCTCAGGTTGAGACTCGAGTTGTTTACATGTGACGTAGGCCTATACGTCACTAAGGTCTACAGCCAATTAATATTACCGCCATCTCCTGGACAGGGGTGGAACCTTGCAAGTCTTGTCCAAACCTTTTCCACTTTGCACTCGACTCGATGAGGGCACTCCTCTATCGAGGGACCTCACTGGAGGGTTCTCGGGGCCGAGTGAGAGAAATGGGATTGGGCCTATATATTCATGCAGTTTTCATCACTTCAGATTTTTCAGTTTATATATTCTTCATGGTTTGCTGTCCCGCCTCAGTTGTAATGCCTTCTCAAGGTCCAATTGCAGCAACGGAATTACCATAGCTAATTTGTGGTTTTCATGTCGTTGTGCCGGTCCAATGTGCTTTTCTGAAAATTTGTATTGCAAAATGATTTATGCAATCCAGTTTTTTTGGTCACGCTGGGTGCACGCATCACAGAACATGTAGCCTCCATTATCATCCTCCTCATAGCGTAACCAGGAATATAATAGAGTCCATTTTGGCAGAAAAGTCCTTTTCTTATTAGGAGTATTCTTTTATTTATTATCTTTCGTCTGTGTTTTCCTTGCCTTTGCGGTCTTCTGAAGAATTTCTCCGCTGTTTTTTCGTGCCGGTATTATTGCCGTTGTTACCACTTTCTGTATTATGTTTCGACTTATTATCGACACTGAAGAAATTACCAATTTTTTGTTGATTTGCACCTAATACGAACTGTTTTTTCGGAGGCATACTTCTCTGCCACTCGACAACCACCAAAACAATGACTTCATCTCGAAGCAACGAGATCTCGTTTGCCGAGATCGGCGCAAGATCAAAACAACAATGGCGCATCTGCCTGACGAAAAGGTTGGAGTACGGTAAATCTATGTTAAAAAAAAGAAGTAATCGGGTAATAATGACAATTTGGTGTCAAAAAGGTTGAGTCCCGACGCACGTTGAATTGACACAATCCGTCCCCAGCAAAAATGATGCGTCTAGGACGCAGGGACGCGGGCAAACGAGAACACTGATCTTTGTATTTTTATGTAACTTGTGCCCCCCCCTGGCATTTTTTTTTTTTAAATTCCTGGTATTTTGTTTTGTTGCAGTGCGATTGTACTCTTAACGCAACATTTTTGTAAGATTCTTGTAAATGTGCCTGCGTCTTGTTCAATAAAGTGTTGAAGCATATGTGCGTACATTGTTTTAATTCATTTTTCATATTAAATGTCTGTTAATCACACAAAAAAGGCTAACAAAAGCGACATCTAAAAGAAAGAACAATTGCAATATGTTAATTAATATTAAATGAATTCACAATCATTCCAATATTTGTTTTCTTAGTTTAAGGGATTACTAAAAGAGATTGAGCTATTTTTTTCAGTTGAATAAGACAAAAAGCAACATTTATGAATCATGACCTACACACTATCAGTACATTTTTCCAAATCTAAATTTTCACAAAAAAACGTACATTATGTCTACGAACACACAAATTAATTTCTTTATTCACTCATATTAAAAAAACTGAAAACTAAATAAACTGAATAAAAATAGAAACAATATTCACTAGTTACACTCAAAGTCACACAACACTATACAGGTGAGATATCCATCATGATTATGGAAACGGTGCATGTTGCGGTGGAACGTCTACTGCTGCAAGAACAAAACAAAACAGAAATAGCTTTAATTCATAGAAATATACACATTTTTTGCCATTTCTCTCAAAAGAGTTAAAAAAATAAAATAAAAATGAACTTTGCAAAATTAATATGAAATAATAAATTCTGTCTATCTACCCTGGTCATATCCCTCGCTCCATTTAATGTGGCCTTTGCTCTCCTCTTTCCTCTTTCACTTCATCTTTTCTTCCCATCAGCACAGATGAAGAGGAAAACCAGCACCTGCTTTACCTGCGTTAAAACCCTGTCTTGATGTGTTGTAAGGCTAGCTACCACTATAAACACAGACCTCTTTCCTCCAGTGCACTCATAACACCATCCGTCCACGTCAATCGTGGCCTTCCTCTAGGTCTCTTTCCATTTTCAGATTTAATTTCCCCCTAGGGCAGCACGGCGGCGCAGTGGTTAGCGCTTGTGCGGCACAGTTCATGTCATGGGAACCTGTCGTGGGTTCAAATCCAGCTCCAGACTTCCTGAGCGGAGTTTGTATGTTCTCCTCGTGCTTGCGTGGGTTTCCTCCGGGCACTCCGGTTTCCTCCCACGTTCCAAAAACATGCATTTCAGGTGGATTGGCCGGTCCAAATTGTCCCTAGGTGTGAATGAGCGAATGAGTTGTCTGTCCCTGTGTGCCCTGCGATTGGCTGGCAACCAGTTCAGGGTGTCCCCTGCCCACTGCCCGGAGATGGCTGGGATGGGCTCCAGCCCCCCCGCGACCCTAATGAGGATAAGCGGTACGGCTAATGAGATGAGATGAGAATTTCCCCCTATGTTCCGGTCCGGAGCCTTCGCTCTAAAAATACTGGTCTACTAGTGATTACAAGAGCCAAGAAGAGATCTGCAGGGTCGAGAGCTTTCTCCATTCGGGCCACGGTGCTGTGGAATGCTCTTTCCCCTGAGATTCGATCCACACCTCAGTGGAAATGTTTAAATCTAAAATTAAAACACACTTATATTCTATAGCATATGGATAACCTATATTTTATGTTGACAATATATGTGTATTGTTTGCCCCCATGTAGGTTTTAGATCAGCGGATGGTGTCATAATAGTCTGTGCTTTGCAGCCCTTTGAGACTCCTTCTGATTAGGGCTATACAAATAAACACTTGACTTGACTTGACCTCTTTCCTCCAGTGCACTCATAACACTCATAACACTATCTCCCTCCATTTACTTCTGCCCTGTAGCTCCTCTTCCACATTCGCTCCTCAGCCATCATCTTCATGTGTCCAAACCAACCGAGTACCGTATTTTCGCACTATAAGGCGCACCGGATTATAAGGCGCTACAATGGGAACGTCGACAAAACAGTCAGATAGTTCAGTCAAACTTATTACCCCCTTAACATTCCGAAAGCTTGCAAAGAAGCACATCCGTGTCATAGACACGTGCAGATGCGGTGTCCGTACGATGTCACTCAAATGCATCGTTCCAAATATCATTCGAAAGTCTTGAGATTCAAGAAATGCCAACCATTCCTTGGTTTCTATTTTCTTTTTCGCTCGCAACTTTACTGTGCATATGACAATAAACACTTGGAATTGATTTTAATTTAAAAATAGACACTCCATTCCATCCATTATCTGCAACGCTTATCACAGAAACATCGAGTTCAGTCTGAAACAAGACAATATAAAACCCGGAGTAGCTCACCGAAGTCGTTGTGTTCATAATAATGTGCAGCCAATGTCCTCTTATATACGTGAGGGTAGTAAATCCAGGAGAATGCAATATTTACAAATACAGAATAGAAAAAAATGCTTTCTCTATGCCGTCAGCCACATGCTATACACATTCATCTTTTTCGGCCAAGTGCGGCTTTGTTTCGCCGTTGAAGCCAATGCCAGCCTGTAAAATGATAAAAAGGATCCGCCCCTTGACCTCCGAATAACTTTAGCCAATAGTGATCGATTCTACTGATGATTGACACATCTTTTTCGGCCAATTGCAGGCTTTGTTTGCCGTTCAAGCCAATGCCAGCCTGTAAATGATAAAAAGGATCCGCCCCTTGACCTCCGAATAACTTTAGCCAATAGTGATCGATTCAAATGATGATTGACACATTGGTTAGCCAATGAAACGCCGGTGAATAAATCCCAGCATACACCGCGTACTACTTGGCGTTCGGGGGAAAATCTAGTCGGCGGCTGCAACTTAGTTGGAAAACTTTGCAATTTTAAAATGGATCCATAAATAAGGCGCACTGTATTATAAGGCGCATGGTCAGCTTTTGAAAAAAATAAATGCTTTTAGGTGCGCCTTATAGTGCAGAAAATACGGTATACATACATACATACATACATACATATGTATATGGGTACATATATATATATATACATACATACATACATACGTATATGGGTACATATATATATATATATATATATATATACACATACATACATACATAGATACATACATATGTATATGGGTACATATATATATATATATATATACATACATACATACATACGTATATGGGTACATATATATATATATATATATATATATATATATATATATACACATACATACATACATAGATACATACATATGTATAAGGATACATATACAGGGTGACCCAAAAAGATGCGTACCCATATTTTATTCGATAAAAAAATCAATCTTTTAACAAATGTCTTTTCTGTTGCAGGACTAAAAGGTGAACCTATGGATGATCATTTGCAGCTATAGTTGCCCTGAAAATGTCTTGGACAAATCAGCAGAAAATATTCTCCCTGGAGACTTATTTTGCGACAAAATCATACCAGAGTGTACAGATTCAGTTTCGAAAGTGTTTCTATTGTCGCAACTTTCCATCAAAATCAACGATAGTTAGTTGGATTGAGAAGTTCAGAGCATGGAACTGTAGTGGACCTATGTTCTAAAGCCACCAGGGGAACATATTCAGACAGGAAGAAGGGTGCACGCACAGCAGAAAACATTGCTGCAGTCAAGGTTGGGTAGGGTTACTTTAACTTGATTACTTTCAATTACTTTTGGATTACTCCAATACCAAATATGCTAATAAAAGACAAAAGAAACTAAATATGAACAAAATTATGACTCACAACACGTGGTAAGCTTTCTCTCCTGGCTTTGATCTCTTTGGTCTCCGGTAAAACTAACATAAAATGCGACAGAAACAAAATGAAAATGAATCCAAACAGCTTGCCAACATCATTTTTGCCGTTTCATGTATTCCGTTACTCCCCTGCGCCTACTGATTACCGCTTCGCCATCACCCTCATTGACTATTACAGCCGATGGCCTGAGATTGCCTTCTGCTCAAATGTTACTTCTGCCTCTGTTATGACTTTTCTTTCCACTGTGTTTAGCAGAGAAGGTAATCCACAGGAAATTGTTACTGACAATGGCCCTCAGTTCGTGTCGACCGAGTTTGAAGCATTCCTTAGTGACAGGAACATCACACACCGTCGCAGCTCTGTGTACTACCCACAGGCCAACGGGGAAATTGAGCGTTTCAACAGAGTCTTCAAGGACTGTCTACAAACACCACCTGAACCTGAAACTGAAACTGTGCCCTCACCACATCCCTCTCCAAGTGCACCGAGAATACGACATTCTCCTGCATGGCTTCAAGATTACGTGACTTAAAAAAAAAAAGATACAAACAGCCAACATCGAAGGTAAACCACTGAAAGGCTTCTTCACTGAGTTTTTACACACTTACAGAGCCACACCACATGCTTTCCAGCTTGCCCATTCTTCCACCTGTGCTGCTGCTTCAGCGCCACAGCATGCTGATGCTTGCCTCCTGCCAAGCAACCAAGGTGCTGAACCACCTGAACCTGAAACTGTGCCCTCACCACATCCCTCTCCGAGTGCACCGAGAATACGACATGCTCCTGCATGGCTTCAAGATTACGTGACTTAAAAAAAGATACAGAAAAGGTGTGGTGATGTTAAAAAAAACAAAGACATAATGAATGTTCATTGTTTTAAATTGTCATGTTTGTTTATGTGATCCTCATACAGTCTGCTTACGTTTACACACTTTTGCTTACCGATATTGACAGTATAGTTCCTTACAATATTGCTTACCGTTGATAAATATTTACCTCTAATCTGGTAATGAATATTGAAATGTATGTGTTCTATAAACTCATACTTACCGAAGAGTTATTGCGTATTTCAGATTAATGCTACTGTTTGTGTCCTATTCTAACTAAAAAGGAATATGTGGTGTAGTGTAATACACTCCCCTTCCTGCGGTGTCGCTGTATACTAATGTGCAGCCTTGTACTTGTGCTTGAGAACTACCGAGGAAGAAGTTAAGTAAACACTCTATGAATGTACCGTCCGTGCCTGTCTTGAATCTACTACAATCCTACTACAACCCTACTACATACACAACACCTGTATATACATACATACATATGTATATATGGATAAATACATATGTATATATACATATATATACACATAAATATATATATATATATATATATATATATATATACATGTAGGACCATGGCGGCCCAGTGGTTAGAGCATGTGCGGCACAGTTCATGTCTTGGGAACCTCCTGCGTGGGTTCAAATCCAGCTCCAGACTTCCTGTGCGGAGTTTGTATGTTCTCCACGTGCTTGCGTGGGTTTCCTCCGGGCACTCCAGTTTCCTCCCACATTCCAAAAACATGCATTTCAGGTGAATTGGCCGGTCCACATTGTCCCTAGGTGTGAATGAGCGAGTGAGTTGTCTGTCCCCGTGTGCCCTGCGATTGGCTGGCAACCAGTCAAGGGTGTCCCCTGCCCACTGCCCGATGATTGCTGGGATGGGCTCCAGCACCCCCGCGACCCTACTGAGGATAAGCGTTGTAGCTAATGAGATGAGATGAGATTATATATATATATATATATATATATATATATATATATATATAGTGGTTAGCGCTTGTGCGGCACAGTTTTGAGGTCATCGGTTCAAATCCAGCAACCAACCTTCCTGTGCAGAGTTTGCAGGTTCTCCCGGTGCTTGCGTGGGTTTCCTCCGGGCACTCCGGTTTCCTCCCACATTCCAAAAACATCCATGTCAGGTTAATTGGCCGGTCCAAATTCTCCCTAAGTGTGAATGAGCGAGCGAATTGTCTGTTCCTGTGTGCCCTGCGACTGGCTGGCAACCAGTTCAGGGTGTCCCCTGCCCACTGCCCGATGATTGCTGGGATAGACTCCAGCATCCCCGCGACCCTACTGAGGATAAGCGGTGCAGCTAATGAGATGAGATATATACATGTATGTATATATGTATGTATATATCCATACATACAGCAATGTCCAGATATTTTTCGATATCCCGAAAAAAATGTCCATATCTACACTTCTTCGAAAGTCGAATGGTCTTCAGTAGGGGAGCGTCTGTACTGTATATGTCAAGAAAATATCCTATCTATTCCTCCTTAATTATTAATAGCTATTAATACCCAATGATATATTCTTCCTGGGTAAATTTTCCCCGTTTCTTTATATTTTCTTGACAAACTAAATATCCCTATACATTTATTTATGTGTTTTAGAAGCAAAAGGTCATTTTTGTAAACATTTATTTAATTAATATTTTATTTAATATATAATTGTATTATTAGGCCAATGTCTCATTATTTTTTCTACCCGTTACCCTCAACATTGAATAAAATCGATATAAAAAAATGTTATAACACCTAGATATATCTTTTTTTCCCCTTCCAAATCATTTTTTTAATGTAAAATGAAATATTTCAGTAAATTTGAGTATTTTTGCAGGAAAAAGTTTGTGTTCATTAAAAAAGTTTTATTCATTTATGTATTTATTTCTTTCTAACCTTGGCCTTTTGGCTCTGGACAGGAACGTAGAGTTTAAACTCTGCTGGCAGCTCGTCCTCAGAGTACAGCCTGTCTGAGAAATAGACCCTCCTGATACGGCAGTTAGCGTGAATCTAAAAAACAAATACAGTAATCACATATTGTGCATCTGTATTTGAAGCTATTCTAAATAACAAACGTTTTGTTACAAAACAGAAGGTGCAAGGTGCTGGATTTTAAATCAATGCAGTTGTTAACATCAAATCCCGATGACTCCCTAACAGGAGATAAACATCTGAGAGGAAACTCCGTCAAATACCAGATAAAAATGTGGTGGGAAAACATATAGAAATGTAATATGGTAATGTCATATGGTTTCTGATGCTGCAAAAATTATTAAATATTTATTTTAAACGGGTAGCTTAAGTTTGAATCCTCATTTTAAAAGAAAGCCATTTCCGGCTTGTATATTTTTGCAACTTCAGACCTATTTGGTTTGTTCGGGTCCATTACGACTCTCAACTAGGGATGCACCAAAATGAAATTTTGGGACTGAGACAAACACGAAAAAACGAAAATCTATAACTCTTGTCCAAAATACAGAGTCAAACCAAAAAAAAAAAAAAAAAAAAAATCAAACAATAGATAATCTAAAACATTTCTTTTGCACTGGCTACTTTAAAAGAAATCATACAAAATGAAAAATGACTGGCAGATTACTAGCTTACTGGATGCTGATTAAATATTTTCATGAAATTCTCGTAAACCAAAAACAGGAACGGTTTAAGAGAGATTTGCAACACAGAGAACAAAAAGGGGAAGAAAAATAAAAAAGAGTCAAATAAGGTACATCCTAATTTGGACTTATTTTATTTATAGTAATGGCTCCAAAACATTGTGAAAAGTCTATCACTGACAGAAAAATCTACATCAGTCGCTCAAAGTTAACCACTTTGTGTTTCTAAATGCCAATATCTGATAAAGAATAAGGATATTTTTGCTGTACATGTTTTGAATGATATTTTTGCGTGTATTTCAGAGGTTGTTGTTTCAGTCAACATTGGTTAGAAGTTGAATTGTAATATATTAAAAGTTCTTGAATTTTAAGTTTTTTTTATAGCACTGAACAGTTAATATTTCTTTTCTTTATTTTGTTATGTAGTTTGTTTTTCATGGATTCTGTGTTGCTTGACTTCAAAGTTGATTAGTATATATATTTTTCAATAAGTTTAAAATTCACTGTAGAGTTAGAAAATAAAGGCTAGTATATAGTAGTATAATACATTTTTTATTCATTTAATTCATGCATAGTGTTTCATTATTACTGGTAATATATCGGTTACATTAATTTTAAAAAATCTGATCAGCCGTTTGGGAGTTGAGCTGAAAGGACGGTTCTCTATTAAGAACCGGAATTCCCTTCACTAATAGGTTGCACTTTTCTCCATATTCTACATGTTGTTTTGCGGTTGGACACATTTTCTTTTCTGCAGAAAAAATGTAGTGCATCGCTAACAATAACCAATCTGTAAGATGTTCCACTCACATTACTGCCTACCAAGTAGTAAATCTCACCTGCACTCTCAAGGTTTCGATATAATTGGTCCCGTAGGCTCTCCTGGTAAAATCGGACAGATTGAACTGAATCTGATTCCAGCCGTCGTCAAGTCTCATGGGCATGGTGCATATAAATGGCTTGACTCGCGTTGTGCTTTGGTAGTTACTCGCCCGGAAACGACGTCGGACATTTTTGTCGTCCAAGACCTAAAAAAAAAATTTTTTTTAATAACCTGAAAATTTTATTTTGCTTCATGACCGACACGGCAAAACTGCTAATGCCTATACCTGAACTTCGAAAGTGAAATACTTCTTGAGGTTTTTGATGATCATTACCAGAAATGGTAATTTGATACCTAGTGTCTTCTTTGGGTCAGCTGGACAGGTGATATAGGTAGTGCTGCAACCAGAACAATCAAATATTGAACAAATTGATGTGAAATGAATTTGTTCAGCTATGGGTCCCAATTCCTGCAGAGATGCTTAAGAAAAGCATGATAATCATATCAAAGAAATACTAAGAAGACACACGCATTGCAACCAATCAACTATTGAGAGAATTATTAAGAAAAGGAGGCGATCACTCCAGGAAAATCAACTAAAAGCTATAACAGATTCAAATATACTTTATTGGCATTCATGTACATATATATACATAACGAAATGTCATTACATCTGACCCGCACAGTTTCCTTATATATACAGATAAAAATATGTAGTATTGAGTTGGAGTATTGAAAAGGGATTTTATGTACAACAGTGCAAAAAAATAAAAAAATTGTAGAGTGAAACACGCAAGTGGGGGGTCATATAATGTACAAAAAAAAATATGGATGTGCAATGGTAGGTAAATAATCATAGCTATGAGTACTGTACAGTAGCGCAAAGAGTGCAAGAGGAGCAGCTGAACAGATGTGCAAAATGGGCAGTCAGGTAAACAAGTCACTATACAATAACTATAACAATGGAGTACGGTTGTGCAGAGGAGAACAGATATGCAAAAGGAGTGGCTAGGTACAAGAGAACTGCCAATGGTGCAAGGACAAAATAACAAAACAAACAGATGTGCAGATTAGCAGCTGGGTCGGCTTGCTATGTGTGTGATTGACCGTTTAACAGTCTAATGGCCAGGGGGACAAAGCTGTTGCAGAACCTGGTGGTCCTGCACTGCACACTGAAGTACCTCTTCCCAGAGTGAACAGTCCATGATGGGAGTGAGAGGGGTCCCTAATGTTGTTTTTGGCTCGGGATAGGCAGCGCTTCTGGCCAATGTCCTGATGATTTTCTCTGCTGTCCTCAAGCTACTCCAGTTGAAGGCACTGCAGCCTCCACACCACACAGAGATACAGTTAGTCAGGATGCTCTCTATGGTGCTTCTGTAGAATGTGATGAGGGTGTGTGGGGGCAGGTGGGCTCTCCTCATCCTCCGCAGGAAGTACAGGCGCTGCTGTGCCCTCTTCACCAGTGATGCAGTGTTCACAGAACAGGTGAGTTTGTGATGTGCACCCCTAGGAACTTGGTGCTGCTGACCACCTCCACAGCCTTGTTGTTTATGAGAAGTGGGGCATGGTTGGGCTGGTTTTTCCTGAAGTCGACAATGATCTATTTAGTTTTGTCAGCATTCAGGACGAGGCTGTTGACTCTGCACCAGCCTACCAACTGCTCCACCTCCTCCCTGTAGGCCAGGTCGTTGTCGTCCCTGATGAGGCCCACCACTGTTGTGTCATCCGCAAACTTCACGATGTGGTTTGTGGCTGACCTAGGGACGCAGTCGTGTGTCATCAGGGTGAACAGCAGGGGGCTCAGGACACAGCCTTGGGGGGAGCCCGTGCTGAGGGTGATGACATTGGATATGTTCTGACCAAGCCGCACTGAATGGGGTCTGTCAGTGAGGAAGTCCAGCAGCCAGTTCAGCAGGGGGGTGCTGAAGCCCAGGAGTCTCAGTTTGTCTACCAGGTGTTGTGGGATGATGGTGTTGAATGCTGAACTGACGTCCAGGAACAGCATCCGCACATGGGTGGTGTTCTCCTCTAGGTGTGTCAGGCTCAGGTGAAGAGCAGAGGAGATGGCATCCCCGGTGGAGCAGTTTGTCCGATAGGCAAACAGAAAGGGGTCGAGTGAGGAGGGGAGACTGGAGGTGATGTGCTCTTTAACCAGTCTGTCAAAGCACTTCAATCCTTGCTGTGAAACTTTTAAGATCAAATTTCATTTGGATCCAGTCTACTCCCCTCTCAACATCAGCCCGATACTCCGCTGTCCCGCCTGAGGTAACGCTGTGCAAAAGTAATAGCATTTTTTTATGTACATCTAAATGTAAATGGGTCGGGGAGGAGGTTTTGCCCCAAGTGGAGGAGTTCAAGTATCTAAAGGTCTTGTTCACGAGTGAGGGTAGGATGGAACGGGAGATCGACAGACGGGTCGGTGCAGCGTCTGCCGTCATTCGGACCGTCGTGGTGAAGAGGGAGCTGAGCCGAAAGGCAAAGCTCTCGATCTACCGGTCGATCTACGTTCCTACCCTCACCTATGGTGATGAACTTTGAGTCATGACCGAAAGAACACGATCCCGGATACAAGTGGCCGAAATGAGTTTCCTCCGCAGGGTGGCTGGGTTCTCCCTTAGAGATAAGGTGAGAAGCTCAGTCATCCGGGAGGGACTCTGTGTAGAGCCACTGCTCCTACGCGTTGAGAGGAGCCAATTGAGGTGGCTCGGGAATCTGATAAGGATGCCTCCTGGACGCCTCCCTCGGGAGGTGTTCCGAGCATGTCCCACCGGCAGGAGGCCCCGGGGGCGACCCAGGACACGTTGGAGAGACTATGGCCCAATCCCATTCCTCTCACTTGGCCCTGAGAACCCTCCAGTGAGGTCCCTCCATAGGGAAGTCCCCTCGGTGAGTGGAGTGCAAAGTGAAGATTGTCCCCTAAGAAATTAGACACACTTGCAAGGTTCCATCCCAGTCCAGTAGATGGCCGTAATACGAATTGGCTGTAGACCTCAGTGACGTATTGGTCTACGTCACATGTAAACAACTTGAGTCTCAACCTGTGGTGTGGCAGTTGGAGAGTCCGTGCAACGTTAAAAATGCCCGCTACAGCTGTGTTATTACCGATTGCCTGGAAGCTCATCACCTTTTCCGTGTCTCCAATAAATGGAGGAGAAATGCGCGTTATTGAAGACTGCTTTGGCCCTATGTAGCACTGATTCATCTTTACAAGGTACGTCCACTCATTAAAAAATAAAATGACCCGTTCGGTCAAATACGGTAAGGGTTTACGTACAACGCACGTTCACATAATACCCTATGTTTGTGTAGACATAAATGACAACCTACTTATTAGTACCTTAATGCCATTTTATGACATTCAGGACTTAAGTTTGAGCAAGAAGGTCATGTGGGCCCTGCAGGAGCTGCTGAAGAGGGAACAGGACCATGGCTGAAGGTCCTGATCTACGTGTACTGGCTGGCCCACGCTCTGTCCTACCGTGTGGTGTCACGGGTCTTCAGTGTTCCCAGGTCCACCGTACACAGAATTGTCCAGTTATTATGGAATAAATTGCCCAAAAGCCATGTTTCAGGCTCTGGAAGTCAGACCCACATTTGCACCCTGTGCTTTTCTGCATTACTATTCAATAAACGTCTTTATTTTGAGTAACACCTTGTTGGTTCATTTCATAATGATGTGAGATACTGTGTGTGAACTATGTGACTGTTGGACAGAAAACAACTACAAATCACTCTGGGTTAAATAATAGTTTACTTTCAGAAAAACAGACTAATATTGGGAAATACATAATAGTAAATAAATAATGTGTCACAAAATGCAACAAAAATATACCAATACTTCCATAAAACTGGAAAACACAAACTGTAACTTCATTGAATTCTTAATAAAATAAAATATTTTCCTTTTATAAAACAAAGGGAAACATGGGATGTCACTGTTCTGGAAATTTGTCCACGAGCTTCCCAAAAAGTATCAGGAACCGCTCAGTTTTGGCCTCAGTTTCCTCGTGCCTTTTCTTCACTCTGGCAGACTCCTCTTTCAAAAAGTCAAGGAGTGTATCGTGCTTCCTTTTTTTTCTGGGTGATTTGGGGTTTGGCGCCGGATTGGAAGATGCGGACGACATGCCCGGTGGTGTGGATGTGGGGTAACTGTGATGGTGGCCAGGTATTCCACGTTCTACATTGGCCTTTAGGTTGGGTGGTAAAAAAGAAGAATTACTTAATGCTGGTGTATTGTACAAAAACAACTGTATATAGGATGCTGAACAAGTTGATGTGAGACAGGAAATTATAGGATGTGTTCTGGATAATTATTTGATAATGATTAGATACACAAACCTGACATGTTATTCTTATGGCTGGAAGAGACTTCTATTGGCCAGCATCACAAATGCTTTAGAATTGTCTCCACATTTGGACAACATTTTGAGAAGGTGATTAGTTTAATTAAATGTGTTTACAGAGAAAGCAGTGGACTATGTGATAAAACTAATGCATTCTGATCTCACATGAAAGAATCATATTGTAAATTAAACACGACACCCGAAATTGTGTGCAGTAAACAAGCGCATATAACGTTATTGTGACTATACTGCTTTAGCGACTGGCCATGTAGATGTAAAAGCACGACTCGTTTAAGATAAAAACAGGGATGGGCTGAACCGTGATTTTCTGCAGTTATCCTACTCTACGGTTTGTAGAGTGAAGATTTTTTTTGAGGCTCCCTTGGTAGATTCGTGCACTTCGCAAAGTAGCGATTTTGCAATGTTCATGTTTTAACGCGAAAATACGATTTTCTATTGCATTTATGTCTAACTAAGATATGTCAATATATTTCGTTGCAAATACATGCGTAGTTGTGGAAAACTACTTACATTTGTGCGGTTCCTTTCCAGCCATGTTAGTTGATATTGAGAATTTGCAAAGTCTTCTGGGTAGTCACTTCGCTCCAAGCGAGGTACCGACCTCCCTCGATGTGAAGTGGTTATGTCATGGGTTGAGGGCACTTCTCCCTCTGTCTTGAGAGTATTGGGACACATCCCATTTTCACGTAAACGCGCAAAACCGAGTGACTGGGGCAAATGGCGAAAGAAAGTGAGAAGAATGGGACGCAGCCTATGTCTTTCGGCTGGTTTGGGAACGCCTCGGGGTCCCGTCGGATGAGCTGGAGGAGGTGGCTGTGGATAGGGATGGCTGGGCTTCCCTTTTAAGGCTGCTGCCAGCGCGACACGACCTCGGATAAGCGGAAGACAATGGATGGATGGATGGATAAATGTAAATGTTCTGCATTTATATAGCACTTTTCAAGTCAATGAAGATCTCCCAAAGCACTTTACAATGTGCTTCACACTTTCCCTTTTACACACACTGACTAACTGACAGCAGCGTCAGCCATGCATGGCAACTAACGGCTATCGGGGGCATTAGGGATTCAGTGTCTTGCCTAAAGACAATTCGACATATAACTCGGAGGAGCGGGAATCGAACCTACAACCTCTTGATCCCAAGACGAGCACTTCCCTCCCATTAGTATTTTTACTATTACTGTAGTTGATTTTTTGTAGTATTTCTGGTGTAATATTTTTGTAATAGTATTTTTGTATCACAGTATTACTGTAGTAATATTTTTGTAATATTTCTATAGCGCTTTTTTTCTCATCAGAATTAGGACAAAACAACACATTAGGTACCAGTTTTAAAGCACTAAATCCAATATTTATTTTTGTAGTAATTTCGTTATAAATTTATAGTACTTTTGTATTATTTTTGGCATCTTACTGGATTAGTTTCACTCTTAATCCTGTGAAAGAGCTCTTTATTCAACTATGAACAGCACACCCACCATGTATATTTATTCATAATGCTGTTTAATAATATGCACATATATATATATATATATATATATATATATATATATATATATATATATATATATATATATTACACTTAAGTAGCATTTGGGAATTTTTTTATTATCTGGGGTACTAGGGGGCCAGTCTTGGGCAGAGAATTGTCCCCCCCTGCCGAGAATCTTCATCCCCTAGCAGGAGCACGAACGGGATCTGTTTATTCAGGTAGAATACAATTTATTCATGTGTTACGTCTCGCTTGGTAGTGACAAGAAATCCGTTTCGTTCGTCTCCAGTTAATTTTCAGCGTAATAAGTAGAGCACATAACATTTTCAATACCAGTGATATTGAGAAGAAAAGGCAAAAGAAACATTCTACTTGCTCAAATGTGCATTACCGTTCTATTACATTCCCAAAAATGAGAGGCGTAGTGGTTTTAGTGACATTTTCGCTAATACGTTCCTAAAAAGTG
This sequence comes from Urocampus carinirostris, assembly GCF_059441175.1. Lineage (NCBI taxonomy): Eukaryota > Metazoa > Chordata > Actinopteri > Syngnathiformes > Syngnathidae > Urocampus > Urocampus carinirostris. The sequence continues at coordinate 67,886,475 of NC_142351.1, forward strand.
GTTTTATGGTTTTAGTGACAAAGTGAGGGGTACGCACTCGCGCTTGGAGGGACAATTCTCGGCGGTGGGGCAATTTTAGTCAAAACACCAGAACGCATTACTGTACCCAATTCCCCTAGGTTTCTATGCCTCGCTAAACTGCAATTTCACTTTGTGAGCCCTACCTCAGAACGGATTCATGACGTATCCCAGGGGTCTACAGCCCTTGAATACATTTTCGCCTCGTTGTTCAATTCTGCCGCCAAATTTTAAAACCAAACGCGAGTCCACAAAGTTATTTTAGAACCTTGAACTATATAAAAAAAAACAATCATTGTTCACACACACACACACCTGACATTTGTCCCTTCCACCTCCAACACCAGTGAATGGATGTCGTTGTCTGTTATTCGCTTGATGTGACCGTTTCTTACCTTGCAAATAGAGGAAAATACAGGTATTTAGGCATGTAACATGCAAACATATTAGCTAGAAGACACAATGGAGCTAAGAATTGGCCCGAAAATACAATTGTTACCTTTTTATCCCAAATCTGAAGAGGTTTGCTACCAATGCTGTATAAAATGGAAAGAAACCCACTTTGGAAAGTGTTTTTAAACATGATTTGGACGTTTTTTTAGGCGTACTCCTGTTCAATTACCAAGCGACAGCAATACGCTCGCTCCCCTTGCTCGTTTGCCCTCGCTGCTTCCGTGTTATGCAATGAAACAAGTTCCGCTGTTAAAATAAACATCCGTATAAAATTTAGAAGGAAAACTAGTAATAAAAAACACAAATATTTATGTTTTGAGGAGATTGACCTCTTTCTAATGAAATTTTCTGCACTGGTGTTTTAAAGTTACTAGGAACCAGAGACACATTGTTTTAGTTTCATTCCCGCTTCTTAATGTAAACACACTCACCAAGGCAACCGTTTGGGAAACAACGGAAGAAAAGTGAGAGGATTGTGTCGGATTATTTTAGGCAGTGGCGTTACGAGACATCAGTTTCTAGGGGGGAGTTAGATTATAAAAGTGTGTCACTACCGCACGAATTTTCAGCTATGTTAATTTTATTATTTAATCAGCACATCATTACTTTGACAATCACATTATCGATTTAGTTGTTATAAATGCACCTTCTGCTTATCCATATATTAAATTATGTATTTCACTTCTTGTGTTCACTTGATGTTTCAAGGATTCCATTAATTGGGGACTTTCCCATTCATATTTTCGAGTGTCTTTAAATCTGCCATACGTTATCAGAACACCTGTGGCTGTGATAGCCAGGTAGATCCAGTCTTGACAAAGGTCTGTTCGACATATGTGATGTATTTTCTTTGCCGTTTAGTTTTCAGTTTCCATTTGTCAAATCTATACCTCTTTATTGAGTAACACCTTGGTGGTTTATTTCTTAATGATGTGACATACTGTCTGTAACCTGTGTGATTTTTAGACAGAAAACAACTACAAATCACTCTGGGTTAAATTATAATTTTCTTTCAGAATAACAAACTCACATTGGTCAGAAATAGATAAGAGTAAATAAATAATATTTCACAAAATGTGTCAAAAATTTACCATAAAACTGGAAAACACAAACTGGAACTTCATTAAGTTCGTAATAAAATAAAATGATTTCCCTATTTAAAACAAAGGGAAACATTGCAGAGATGTCACTGCCCTGGCAATTTGTCCACAAGCTTCTCAGAAAGCATCAGGAACCAGGTCAAGTCATGTTTATTTGTATAGCTCTTAATCACAAAGAGTCTCAAAGGGCTGCACAAATCAAAGACTATTGCAAACTACAGACTATTATGACACCATACCCTTATAGTGTCAACATAAAATATAATAATAATAATTTCCTTTGTATTGTCATTCTTTGTAACAATGTACACAGAACGAAATGTCGATACACCTGACCTGTTGTAGCGAGTCGATGCAGCCGCAGCCAGAGGGCGCCGCCATTATACCAATTAGGTATGTCTCGGTCGAGGCGCGAACCAGCGACCTCCCAGTCTCAAAGCGGGCACACTACCATCTAGGCTACTGAGCTGGTATAGGTTATTCATATGCTATAGCCAGAAAAGAAAGCAAAAAAGACAAGAGAACGGGAATAAATAGAAAATGAGCCAACCACTCAGTTTGGCCTCAGTTTCCTCATGCCTTTTCTGCTCTCTGGCAGATTCCTCTCTTAAAAAGTCAAGGAGTGAATCCCGCTTCCTTTTTTTTCTTGGTGATTTGGGGTTTGGTGCCAGAGTGGAAGATTGCAGGTGGTGTGGATGGTGTGGCAGCTGTGATGGATGCGAGCTCTTCCATGGGACTTTCTAATTTGGCCTTGAGTTTGGCGGGAAAAAAACAAAAATAATCAATTAATGCCGGTTTATTCAACAAAAACAACTGTGTATGGGGTTATTGGTCGGCTAATACTGTTGTACATAAAGAAAACGTTACTGTTGGGTTCAGTTTCTGCTCCTCACCATTACCTTACCATTGGTTGTTCTGTGGGTTCAGGCGGGGTGAATGACGCCACCAATAATGGTGGGTCAACGGATGGCCTGCCACCGAGAACCGCGCCTCATAATAAGGCCAGTTTGATGCCGTCTGTTCCCCATCAGAAGTTCCTCACCCAGTTTTGGGCATTTTTAGGTTCTGCAATCACAACACACACACAGTAACATGACACTGTAATATATTGTGTGCGTATTTGAAACAGGACCTACATAATGACAACTAACAGGTTAGGAAGGTGTAAATTACATTACATTTTGGATTAAGTCGTATTTCACTTTTCCAATTTTTTGCTGCCTGTTGAACTGTGATTCTCCCCTCAAGGCCGACCGCTTTGACAGCTGTTCTATGACATTAGAATGGGTCCATTATCACATTGTGATTGCAGGACTGCAGATCAAGTACTCACTCCCACAGTTGTTTTGTGGTGAACTTTTTCTTTATGAAATCTTCATCATTTTTTGCCCTGGGGGTGGCATTAGCTCAGGAGGTAATGCCATCATCTTGGGATCAGGTGGTCTAAGGTTTGTTCCCGGCTTCTCCATGGTATATGTTGAAGAGGCCAAAAAAGCAATCATCTATCGACTACAATAAATGTTCAACCATTCATGCTAGTACCATAAAACTTGCTAACTTGGATTGGATATAATCTGAATGCCCTATATTTGGTGGAAATTTATTAAAAACAAGTTGTTGTTTTTTTTGGTTTTGCTAAGTTTAAAAAAACGGTCGCTGGCTGTCTAGGGGGCAAATTTAAGAGTCTCTCAGCCTAAAGAGGCCAAAAAAAGCAATCACTTAATAATGCCAATATTTTTGTAACCATACATGCTAGAATCATAAAACTTTGTTTCCCGGGTTGGAAAACTTGTGAATTTTATATATTTAGCGCAGGAATGGTGAAAAAAAAAACAACTTTTTTACTTATGCAAACTTTTAAAAAAGCGTGACTGGCAGCCGAACTACCGCTTTATCGTGCGTTTCTCAGCGTGAAACGCTCAAAAACAACATAATTTAATAATGACAATAACTTAGTAACCGTACATGCTAGAATCATAAAACTTGCTTTCCTGTGTTGGAAAACTTGTGAATTTTATATATTTAGTGCAGGAATGGTGAAAGTCAAGTCAAATTTATTTATATAGCCCCTTAATCACAAAAATGTCTCCAAGGACTGCACAGGATTACAATGACACAATTACCTGATCTTAAACCAACATGCGGGCAAGGAACAACCCAAAACCTCAGCATGAGGAAAAAGAGAAACCTTGAGAAGGTATCCCCCTTTCAGGATGACCAGGGTGAATTACATTTAGCATTACAGTACACAAACATCGTAAACACTAGGTAACATGTTGAAAATTTGACCGGAAAGTGCATGGCAGCAGCGACACCCCCAGCCTGTAAACTAGTCCAGAAAGTCTATGAACGCCAGGACGCAGCTTCCCATCTCTGCCAGTTGGTCCATGCAGGCGTTCACATGCTTCAGGTCAAACACTGGTCCGCTAACTCATTTCAAATCGTCCTTCTCCTTCGTATCACCACCAGGCAGGCAGTCGGAAAAAGACAGGACAATACAGAATTTGAGGTGGGCATCAATCATAAGCTTTAGAATAGAAGTGTGTCTTAAGCCTTGATTTAAAAACTTCCATTGAGGTTGCAGATCTCATCTCCGGAGGCAGAGCATTCCATAGCACTGGGGCCCGGATGGAGAACGCTCTCAAGCCTGCAGACTTCTTGGCTCTCAGAGTCACAAGTAGACTGGCATTTTCCGAGCGCGGACTCCGTGCAGGAACATAGGGGGAATCAAATCAGAGAGATACAAGGGTGCAAGTCCATGCAAACATTTATATGTTAATAAGAGAACCTTAAAGTCACATCTTAAGTGGACTGGGAGCCAGTGCAAGTTGACCAATACAGGAGTAATATGCTCAAACTTTTTGGTCTTAGTCAAAAGTCTAGCTGCTGCATTCTGAACCAGACATCGGGAGACCAGAAAGCAATTCATTACAGTAATCGAGCCGAGAAGTAATAAACGCCTGAAATAAAACCTATGCATCTGATTGGGACAGCATCGAACGAATCTTCGCAATATTATGAGGTGGTAGAAAGCTATTTTAGTAATATTTTTCACGTGTGACTGAAACGACAGATTAGGATCAAATATAACACGTAGATTTTTGACCGAGTCACTATGAGTGATATTACGTTTGTCTAGGTTCAGGGTAGTGTTTGAAAACAACTCACGACAGTGAGCTGGACCAATAATCAACATTTCAGTTCTTTCGTTCTTTTCAGTCTTCTGTCCTCTTTTTATTATCTGTGTGGAGTTTTCTCTTTTCTGATCTGCGTATCCTTCAGAGTGACTTAGGGGTAAGCTGTCACATGGAAGTAGGAGATTCCTGTGCAGCATCCGACATTTACCACCTCCCTCCCGTACCACCTCATAAACAGTAATGTCACTGCCATGTTCACCACATAGACTTGGTCCTCCCAATAGGATCGTAGCTTGCCCGACCCAACTTTCTGACGGATTACGGATGAGCACCTGTCCACAAGGCTTAAGGACTGCTTTGAATGCACAGATTGGGACATGTTTAAATCGGCTGCCACATACAACAACAAAATAAATATAGATGAGTACGCCATGTCTGTGTCAGCCTACATCAGTAAATGCGCAGAAGACGTCAGCAATACCAAAACCATCTGCACCCGTGCCAATCAGAAGCCCTGGATGACTGCTGAGATACGCAAACTGCTAAAGGTACGGAACCTTGCCTTTAAATCTGGTGACGAGGAGGCGCTGAGATCAGCGAGGGCTAACCTGAACGCTGCTATCAGACTAGCAAAGCGATCGCACAGTCAAAAAATCCAGGACCGTTTCCTCACCACAACCAACACCAGGGATATGTGGAAAGGCATTCAGGCCATCACCAGATACAAGCCAACCACCGCCCCTGAGCAGGACACTAGCATGGACTTTCTGAATGACCTCAACAACTTCTTTGGGAGGTTCGAGGCACAAAATGGCACCCCTGCAGCGAAAGCGGTTCCAAATCAGGACGAAAGAGCGCTCCACCTGGACTCAACTGACGTGAGGAAGACCCTGAGAAGGGTCAACACACGGAAGGCTCCAGGCCCGGACAACATCCCAGGGCGGGTCCTTAGGGAGTGCGCCGATCAGCTAGCTTGTGTACTAACAGACATTTTCAACACCTCGCTAGACCAAGCCACAGTACCATCATGGTTTAAGATTGCCACCATCATCCCAGTGCCAAAGAAACCCCAGATCTTATCATTCAACGATTACCGGCCCGTTGCACTGACTCCTATCATAATGAAGTGCTTTGAGAGACTGGTTAAAGAGCACATCACCTCCAGTCCCCCCTCCTCACTCGACCCCTTTCAGTTTGCCTACCGGACAAACCGCTCCACCGGGGATGCCATCTCCTCTGCGCTTCACCTGAGCCTGACACACCTAGAGGAGAAGAACACCCATGTGCGGATGCTGTTCCTGGACTTCAGTTCAGCATTCAACACCATCATCCCACAACACCTGGTAGACAAAATGAGACTCCTGGGTTTCAACACCCCCCTGCGGAACTGGCTGCTGGATTTCCTCACTGACAGACCCCAGTCAGTGCGGATTGGTCAGAACATCTCCGATGTCATCAACCTCAGCACGGGCTCCCCCCAAGGCTGTGTCCTGAGCCCCTTGCTGTTCACCCTGATGACACACGACTGCGTCCCTAGGTCCGCCACAAACCACATCGTGAAGTTTGCGGACGACACAACAGTGGTGGGCCTCATCAGGGACGACAACGACCTGGCCTACAGAGAGGAGGTGGAGCAGTTGGTGGGCTGGTGCAGGGACAACAGCCTGGTCCTGAATGTTGACAAAACTAAAGAGATCATTGTCGACTTCAGAAAAAAACAGCCCAACCATGCCCCACTTTTCATCAACAACAAGGCTGTGGAGGTTGTCAGCAGCATCAAGTTCCTAGGGGTGCACATCACAAACAAACTCACCTGGTCCGTGAACACTGCATCACTGGTTAAGAGGGCACAGCAGCGCCTGTACTTCCTGCGGAGAATGAGGAGAGCCCGCCTGCCCACACCCTCCCTCATCACATTCTACAGGGGCACCATAGAGAGTATCCTGACCAGCTGTATCTCTGTGTGGTGTGGAGGCTGCAGCGCTACCGACTGGGGTAGTGTGAGGAGGGTGACGAGGACAGCAGAGAAAATCATCGGGACTTCTCTTCCCTCCATTCAGGACATTGGCCAGAAGCGCTGCCTATCCCAAGCTAAGAACATTATCAGGGACCCCTCTCACCCCCATCATGGAATGTTCACTCTGCTAGCCTCTGGGAAGAGGTACTGCAGTGTGCGGTGCAGGACCACCAGGTTCCACAATAGTCTTGTCCCCCTGGCCATTAGACTGTTAAATGGTCACTCAAACACATAGTAAATCTAAACTGCTGCTAATCTGTACATCTATGGGTTCTGTTTGACTTTTTGCACTACTGGCAGTTCTGTATAGCTAGCCACTCCTTGCACATCTGTTTCTCTGCACTATCGTACTTAAAGTGTTATTGTTACAGTGTTATTGTTCTGTTTACCTGACTTGTTTACCTGATTGCCCATCTTGCACATCTGGTTGGCTACTCCTCTTGCACTATTTGCGCTACTGTAAAATACTATACATAGCCATAATTATTTAGTATATTATTAGCACTCAATACTACAACTCAATACAACATTTTATTTATATCTGTACATTCAAGGAAACTGTGTGGGTCAGATGTATCGACATTTCGTTCTGTATACACGTGTACTAGAATGACAATAAAGTAGATCTGAATCTGAATCTGAATCTGAATTAAGGGCAGCCCCGTGAACTCTTTACCCCATGAACCAGCTTTACCCCGAGCAGCTTCATTGACTGTAGTACCGCAGGCAATCGCATATGCTTGTCTCATTTGTTATTGCTAATCTTCAACATAAGCTGCATAGCTCTCTTGTCCCTCCGTGCGTGGTATGTTGAAAAGTAAGTATATTGAATAGAATAAAATAGAATTTACTTTTATTGTCATTCTTTGTAACCATGCACACAGAACGAAATGTCGATACACCTGACCCGTACAGTTAAACTGTAGCGAGCCGATGCAGCCGCAGCCAAACAGGGCACCGCCATTTTTGACCCAACTGGTCTGGCGTTGGGGTGAGGGATAGTTGGTGGGGGCTCTGGAACGGAGACGTTATTTGGGTGAGAGCTGTCTGCTCAGTAGGACTCAGTGGGGGTTCACTGAATCTAGGAGGCTTGTTTGTTACTGGTTGCTTCAGTTTTTGCTGCCGTTCCTGCTCCAGGTTTGCTGCCTCATTTCTTCGCTCGATCAATTATTCATTTGTCACACTGGGACTTGTAAGGTACGGCTTAATCTGGAATTTTACAGCATCACTATATAGGCCTGTTTCAACAGAGCATTTGTTTCTATAGGAATCACTCCCAAGGGAACGGAGACAGCGGCAATCTGCTGTGCTGTGTTAAAAAGGAACAAAGCAGATGACACAAGGACTGAATGGAGCATATGTAAGGGACCTGGTGATAATGAAAATCCTGTGAGGTAAGAAAATGTGTGTCGTGATTACCTAAGTGGAGCCACCTGGGGTAATCATCTGGCGCGCTGGAGTGCGCTTCCTGATTGGATGGTGTTCCCCACTTAAGCTGTCAGCGTCCAGAGATGGACGTTCAAGTGTACTCCTCGTATCTCTGAGTGTGACTCCAACATACAAGGTACCCACGATTTCTTTTGCCTGATTCATGCCTGCCTCTCATTGCCTGACCTATTTCTGTTACAAGTTTTACGAATTACTCTCCCGCCACGGCCACCGACTTACCCGCTACGTTCCACCTTACGCTTTTCATCACGTAGCTGCCGTTCCGCCCGAAGAGGCTTTCGACCAGCAAGAGCCGACGTCCCAAGCCTGTTCCAACGATCCTTGTCAATAAAAACTCTGAAACTGACGCAATTGGATACGAGTGCCCGTTCTGGTTCATGACAATGTGAGTGGATGTGGCTTCAAAGATGGCATGATGCTTGGCATAAGATGCACCTACGCGTGTCATCTTATGATTAAAGTTTAGTATTTATTAGTTTCCTACCACAACACATGTATCTTACTGCACAGATATATATATAGAAAACTAGATGCTTTTGCGCGCTGTTGTATCCTGCTAATTATTATATTCTTCATGCGAATGCCCCCGTTAAGGCGATGTATTTACATTTAAAATGAATCATAAATTTCTGGTTTTACAATTTTTACACTTTTCTTTACCCTTTTTTGTACACTTTAAATTAAGTTAAACATGTAAAGACAGAAAAAAGTTTTTTTTATAAAAAACAACAACAATGTATTAGTACAATTTACGAACAATTATACAAGTTACAGCAGCACTTTATATCAAACATGTTGAAAAAATTGTTTACAATTCAAAATTATTTTTGAGAGGCTATTTTACATCAGACTAGGAAAGAAAAAGATATTGGTTTATTTCATACATGAGAATAAAAATACTTAAAATGTTGTTTATGAGCAGAAAAATGGGACCTGACGTTATTTTGCTTTTATTTTGGATAAAAAAATACTGCAAAAACACTTAGGAAGTACCTTTACATAAATATTAGACAAATACTGTACTACCACAGTAATACTACATAAATACTACTACACTAATACTACAAAATACCACTACAAAAATTCTACAACAGTAATACTCCAAAAATACTACTACAAATATACTACAGCGATACTATAATGTAAATACTACAAAAATACTCCTTAAGAATAACTGAAAATACTACAAAACTACATATCAATTTAATGCTGAAAAATACAGACCTAATTTGTTGTTGTGCCCTAATTTTAAATTCTACAAAAATAATATTAAAGTAATACTACAGTAATACTACAAAAATACTAATACAGCAAAATTACAAAATACGAGTAAAGAAATACTCCTATAGTAATACGTCAGAAATACTTCAATATAACTTAGAAAAAAAGACAAATACAATAAAAATACAGTAATAATACATTGATCTAGAATAAATCCCGAATGTGTGACATTTTTTTTTAAAATTGCGTTACAGAAAATAAAGACCTATATTTCTGAGACAGTCCTGTCTGATGGGTACTGATATGAAAAAGAAAAAAAGATAATAAAAGTTTGGAGTTCGAGGTGTGCTGCCCTGATTTTTTTTTCTATCTTTGCATTGAACAGGTTTTGAGAGCTGGGGCAGCCACCATAACCGGCATAAACACTTGGGACCCCTGGCTGTTGGCTTAGAGAAAAACAAGAGTACAAAGAGGGATTTGAAGAACTGTGCTTGATACATGCCGAATAACTAATGAACTAATGAATTAATTGGACAAGATGTTGACAATTGAATGCACACAATTCTTACTGTAGCAATATCAACAGCACGCTACTTGCACATCACACACAGCTTAACTGTATAGCACTAGTCTTAAACCAACACTGGGTGATTTATCTTATTTTATGTAGACTTCAAATGTTTGGATAAAAACATATCAGCATTAATATAGTAATCTTTGCTGCATGTTAAACACTCATCCACACTCAAGTTTACTCGATAGGTTCCACGGGTATTGTATGTCTTTGCCCCGCTCAACTTTTTCTCAGTTCGTTTTGCTTTACTCATATTATTTCTGTAATAGTTTCTTATGAAATATGCGTTTATTCAGTACTACAAAATTTAGAGATATTGTGCTGCTGTCTCTATTATGACCTACATGTCTTAACCTCTAAGCATGTTGGAACAAGAGTTTTAGGTAAAGGAACGTAACAGTGCTAGAACTACATAATATCTGGATTATTCTTAATCAGTTGTCATTATTCTTCAATTAATTTTCCTCTGTCTCTATTTGTCACACAGTGGCACAAATTGATGCAGATGCTCTGCTCACACTTTCAGACCTTTTTCCAGGGCCTGAATATTTTCTTAGGATAAAATCCATTTGGAATGTTGTGCATCCTGAGGTATGACAAACTTGTCTCATTGTCCTTTGAGATTTTCTTAAAACACCATCTCAGCAAGGGTAAATTTGTCTTCTTTTCATGGATTTATTCACAGGAGCAGGCCTCATCCAGCAACCAACACCCAACAAATGACAATACCAACAAAGAGGAAAGTCCAGCCAAAACCATACAACTTCCGAGCCTCCAATATGTTATTTACACAGATAGTGAATTAGAGCATGTTAGAAAACACTATTTTGAAATGAAAAAAATTGGACGAGGAGGAGAGTGTGTGCTCTCTAGAGAGCTGTCTTGTAGGCTCATTAGAAATTCAGTGACTAACATGGTCTCTACATTGAGGGCCTCGACCGTCGAAGACTTCATAAAATACCCTACCAAAGAAGACCTGCAGTTAATGGCAAGGAGACTTGTTTTGTATTACCCAATGTTGTCCGATAAACTGGATCTACAACGTCGATGGGTAAGCAAGCATTTCAACATGTAATCATTTCATCACAATATGAGGGAAAGAGTACAATGACTTGGTGATTGGAATCCTTTGTTGTCATTATTTATTATATGAATTGATGAAATGGATATAGTCAGCCACTTAATTTGACTGATGGGAATTTGTTTCCAGTCTCAGACAATATGGGAATTGGGGTCTAGATAGTATGCTGTCTATCTTATCTATAGACAAGTAACTAAGTTTGATAAACGTATTGATATCTTGGAACAAAATGGTTCTGTATTAACATCTTTACCCTTGCACACTTTTAACCAACACAAGTAAATGGATTGTTTGTCTTTGTTAGTCCATGTGTTGTCCTAAATGTTTCTGTTTACTCATGGTCTTTATATTTCATGTTTCAGTTCAAACTCTATAAGCAACTGAACAAGAGGTTGCAAAACATCAGGACTCCACGCAAAACCCAGGGGGCTACACCAGCAAGGGAAAAAAAGAGACGCCTTCAGTTTAGCGCCACAGAGAAAGAAGATGAGGGGGATTTTGACTCAAGCACTTCCACTGTCATTGTCTCCCCAAGCTGCAGTAGCACCATCAGCAACCCAGAAAGTGAAGGGGACCCCCAAGTCATAACCAGCACTCCAGCAAAACAAGCTGATGCACTTGGTAATTGTATAAAAAAATGTGGCATTCTCAATGGAGTAGACCCATTCATCGAAATTACACAAAATACAAGATAAATCAGCACTTCACATCGTTCTACTTCTTTTAGGAGGGCACAGACAAAATCTCCAGCTTTTATTGAAATTTTCAACTGGTGGGCTGAACAGAAACAGGAAAAAGCAAAAAAGAACAAGGCCAGGCACCAAAAAACTCAAAAATACTATTTTTTTTTACAAGGGGGGTGAAAATCTTGACCTTGTAATTTTTGCCTTTTCCTGTTTCTATTCAAGTAATATTAATGAATGTCTTCATTAGATGTAGTGAACATTTTGTCTTTGTTCCAGTAGAAACAGTAGCATGAATAACATTAGCAAGAAGCAAATAATTTCGACCTCAACTGTGTTGTGATATTTTCTTTGACCTTTTTAGAATGTAGGCAGGACAGCCGCATGGCCCAGGCTAAACACTACACATCTCTGCAGGAGCTATATCGCAATACCAAACAGAACAGAGCTGATGTGGCACAAGTTCTTGACCTTGAGTTTGAGGGGAGGAGGGCCTTCATTGATTTGGACACAATAAGGGAACAAGACAGACCGGCAAAAATATTGGAGGCATAGCCATGCTTTAGAGACATTGACCATGTAAGTATGATCACAATTCACACTTTGATTCAGTTGAACAGTGAAATTGTTTTTTTTGAACATTGGATGCATACTGCTTTGATACATTAAATAGCTGTTTCGACCCCACTTACCTGCAGGAAAACCTTTCATCTATTTTCTCAGAAAAAAAAAAACGAGCAATCTGGTTTTATTTCTGCATGTAGACAGGGAAAACGGCATTTATGCATTGTGATGTGATTTTTTTCCTTCTTTAGAATATCCGATAGTCCATCGGTTTCGCATGTTATTTGCAACACACCTGTCTATTAGCGTTTAATCATCAGTGTGAATGGAATTATTTTCACAAATGGAGGAGGGGAAGGGGGAACATAGTTTTTCAGAATACCTCTCTACATATAATTGTCGTTTTCAAGTGATGCTTGAACTACTATGTGTTGGATATTTCCATACAACATTTCTGTGTGTCTTCCGCCCCCAAAGGTTCTTGATGAAATAAGACGAATAATAGACAAGAACAACTCCAACTTCGTGCAAGAGCTGAGGGAGCGGTGGGTCGAATTCAAATCTAGATTATGCTTCTATGGGGTTTACAAGAGGGCAATGAAACCTCCAATGTCACTTTCAGCTGGTAAGGACAGCCAACGTAATACCAATAGAATCTGTAACTTTGTTTGTTTCTGTATACTGAGAGACAAATATTTTATTTTATTTCTTTTTTTTTTAGAGGAGCAAGCAATAAACCTCTTGACCATGCTGCCAGCTCTGTTCCCGTCTAATGTTGCTGTGCCCAAGAAGATGATATCTGCCTCTGAAGCTCTCATCCATGTTCTTCTGGTAAGTCACAAACTTTTACATAAGTGCATACTAAACTTTCTCAAATATAGTTGATCCTTTTGTTGGTCCACTATTCTGTTCATACTAAATTGTCATGTTTAGTCGAGGAATGGAGGGATGTGATTGCTGTCCTACTGATGTTGTGTTTTTCTGTTAAGCCCACAGAGGACCCCGAGACGTTCCTGAACAGAAGGCCACTCACCACACCACTCCTTTTGGTGGATGAAAATCTAGACTCCTTTCTCTGCCTTGGAACCGAAGCAATCCCATTACCCAAAAGGTACCTAGGGGATGCAGCATTGTACATAATTGCATACTATTATGAATTACATATGACCTACCCCAAATGTGTGGCCTCTGTTCTTTCACTTCTACAAACTGAGGTCCTGGGGGACTCAATCCATGACAAAGATGCCACACCAGCTTTTAAACGAGCAAGAAGTGATTGGATGGCCTTTCTTGCATAACTTTGTATAATGCTGCCTCCCCTAGGGAACACACACCCAGCCATGTACACACTTTGAGAACTTTTTCTGTTATAAAACATCTGTGACCCCTGACACTTTGGCCTCTCAGTCTCCCTGTAATTTACGTGTGAGTTTTATTTGCCTTGTTTTGAGTTTAAGCACTGATTTAAAAAAAAAAAAAACAACTGACAAAAAAGAATGTTTGCAGTTCTCTTGGAAATTTGGTAACTTGCACTTTATATCCTGTTGGCAAAAAAATGTGTTGTCTGTTTGACAGTTCACTGATACATGTGTAAGTGATAACTTTGATTTACAGTTCGCCAACAAACGTTTCAAGATCTTATCAAGAAAATTAGTATTTCTGTTACTGATATGTCAATTGTGTTTTGTGATAATGACAAAGGTTGTGGTTTGCCAATAAAATGGTAATTTTGCATTAAAACTATTTTTGCATTTGTATAGTATATCGAAACGTAGAGAATTTCTTGAAACAAGACTTCTTTGGCTAAGATTTTTAATACTTAATACAAGCAAATTTATTTTGTTTTTGACCCATTTCTAATTTATTTCCAACTTAATACAAGAATATTGATCTTGTTGTAACCTTCTTGCTAACTACTTTTGAGCAATCCTGGCTTAAACCCAGTTTGTTTCTAAACAATAATTCTCCAAAACAAGCACAAATATCTTAAAATGAGACAAAAAAAACCTTGACAAGTATACTTAATATAAGTATTAACTGCTTAAAATATCATTTTTGGGTATCTTATTTTCTTTTCTTTTTTTTTTCTTGTTTCAAGAATACTTAATAAGTCGGATTTTCTTGCTGCACTGGCAGATAATTTTGCCGGAAACAAGTAAATTTCCTGCAATAGTGGCTATATTTTCTTGTTTTTTTAGAGGCAGTTTTTGCAGTGTAAGGAGAAAAAGATCGAGGGAGCAGAATGAGTAATAACCTACTCTTCTTGTCGGCTGAAAAATAGTCTGTGTAACATAGTGTACTAATCTGTGAAGCCCTTAGAGACTTATTGTGATTAAGGGCTATACAAATAAAAATGACTTGACTTGACTAGAAGGAATGTCACCGGTCCACGAGGGACGTGACTCGGCCATCATCCATGAAATCCGTAAATTAAGGCGAGAACATACCGAAGCAGCCAACGAGAACAAGATTGCCATGGCAAGACTTGAAAAAAACATTGAAGAGCTTCTGGAGCGCACTGCGTTGCTGGAGCGGAGGGTGGAAGGCATGGAGGAGCTACATGCTAACACAGAAGCGCGAACGATACGACTAGAACAGTTCACAGCCTTCCTGCTCCAACAAACCGCCAAACTAGCAACAAAGTGTGAGGACTTCGAGTCAAGATCACGACGGAACAACATCCGAATACATGGCATTCTGGAGGGTGCCGAGAGGAACGACACAATCGGCTTCATAACAAACTTCGTGAAGTCGAACATTTCGACAACGGGACATGGATTTGCGCATTGAGAGGGCACACCGCTCACTGGTGAACAAGTCTCAAGGTAAAGCACCGCCACGGGCAATTATCGTACGTTTCGCTGACTACAGAGTGAAAGAATCCGTGATGAAAGAAGCATGGAAACAGAAGACAATGTACCAAGGCAAGACCATTTACTTCAACCAAGACTACACCACGGAAATCGAAAAAAAGAGGAAACAAGTAAGGATTGTCATCAAAAAGCTAAAGGAAAAAAACGTAAAGGCACAATCACCATATCCCGCCCACCTGAAGATGTTTTTGGACTCAGGAATAAAAACATTTTCTACACTGACGGAGGCAGCAACATTGCTAAAAGAAATGAGGATCGTAGTGGAAGAAGACAATAAGGAGACATTTCAAAAGATGTTGTCAAAGATCATTTGAACCACAGTGACCGGAACGAGAGGAAGGCGAAGGAACAGCCCTAACACAGAAGGTGACTTACAAGCTCTCATGGAGCAAAACAAAGCTAAATCCTGATTTGGGGTGAAGGAGTAAGGACCATTTCTGCCCTTTCTATTAAGTATTCAATAAGTTAAAATTAAGTAAAATTATTATCTTTAAATTAAAACAATATTTGTTTTTTTTTGTATAGAGCTACACTAAAATATGTAGTTAGTTATAACTATGGACAACTGTACAAAAGTTGCCCACGCACTGGGTGCATATTTCCAGGAGGGTAGCCACAACTCTCCGATTGGACTCTTGGAAGACATGTGTTTTTGTTTTTTTGGGTGTTTTTTTTTTTTTTTTTTTTTTTGGTGGGGTATTATGTGTGCTTGTTAATATGTTTGCAAGTCAGTTGGTTTGTTTTGTCAATTGAGGTGTTAGTAGTCAATGTATTGTTTTTGTATGCTTCAAAAATCAGTGAGCAATCTAATTATTGTTTCATATAATGTACATGGGCTAAACCACCCCATCAAGAGAAAGAATATATAGAATCAACTCAAGACATTGCAAAGCCCAATAGCCTTATTACAAGAGACACATTTGACAGAGACTGAACATAAGAAGCTAAAAAGAGAATGGGTGAACCAGGTGTTTTACGCCTCTTATGGTAAAAGAAGGGGAGTAGCAATTTTACTTTTAAAGTCGAAAAAGAAGAGAAGGACAATCTGGGGCGATATATAATGATTATAGGGTCAATGGCCGGTAGGAAAATATCAATAATGAATGTTTATGCACCAATTGAGGAAAAGGGGACATTTTTTCAAGTATTAGCCAAAGTAATAACCAACTGTGCGAAGGGAATGCTACTTATAGGAGGTGACTTTAACACTGTACAAAATGGCAAAGTGGACAAGTATCCATCAGTACATGGAACAAATACAAAGAGGTCGAGGATGTTCAATAACATAACTAAAGATTTGGGATTGATAGATCCATGGAGAGAGAAGAATCCCCAAACTAAAGACTATACTTTCTATTCAAACCCTCATGGCAGCTATTCAAGAATTGATTTATTTTACATTTCAAGACAACATATGCATACAGTAGTGGAGTGTGGTATAGAGAATATCAATATAAGTGACCATGCTCCAATTACTTTGAAATTAAGATTAGACAATGAACCACATTTTAGGTATTGGAGGATGAATGTATCTCTCCTCTCAGATAAAAACGTAGTACAGGAAATAAAACAGTGTATAATTTTTTCAAATCAATGACAACGGGGAGGTTTCTCCATCAATATTATGGGAGGGAGGGAAAGCTGCAATTGGATAACTACACGGCACAAAACATTTTGGGAAAACTACATTTACCAACACTAACAGGGGAGGATACATTAGAAATTATTCGCCCCATTACAAAACAGGAAATACAAGATACAATAAATAACTTAAAAATAAATAAATCACCAGGAACGGATGGATTCCCGGGGGTGTTCTACAAAAGCTTTAAGGAATAATTAACACCGGTACTGCATAGAGTATTTAACTATGCGCTAACAAAAGGAGATCCCCCCCAAATCATGGTCAGAAGCCATCATAACAGTCTTGCACAAAGAAGGAAAAGACCCAATATTGTGTGAAAGCTATTGACCAGTTAGTTTACTGTGTAACGATCTAAAAATTCTTACAAGCATACTGGCAAAAAGAATGCAGAAATTCATAGCGGAATTAATTAGAAATGATGAAACAGGGTTTATTCAGGGAAGGCACGGTGCAAACAATATTAGGAGGATACTAAACATAATTATGAGCACAAACTCTAAGACCCAACCCTCGATGTTACAAAGCTTGGATGCACAAAAGTCTTTTGATAGGGTGAAATGAAACTTCTTACATCAAACACTTATAGCTTTTGGCTTCCCTCAAAAATGTCTAGAATGGGTGAAAATAATCTATAAAAATCCTACATCTCGTCTGAGAGTAAAAGTTCACTGCTCAGATTTTTTCTATATCAAAAGAGGAGTCCGGCAAGGGGACTGTTTAAGTCCACTCTTGTTTGCAATAAGCATAGAACCACTCGCGGAAGCAATAAGACGAAATGAGGAAAAAAGGGGGATATTAGATGAAGGAGGAACAGAACATAAAATATCATTGTTTGCAGATGACTTGTTGATAATGCTGAAAGAACCTTCGTTATCAATACCACCACAGTTGGAGAGCCTTAAAATATATGGAGAAGTAGCTGGGTATTTAAATAATGAGAGCAAATCAGTAGCAATGATGATATCAGGAAAATGTCCAACAGATGTGATTGAAAGATTTGATTTCAAATGGACAAATAAAGGGTTTAAATACTTGGGGTTGACCATTACACCACATTCCACACAGCTGTTTGATGCAAATTATGGAATATTGATAAAATAAATAAGGAAAGATTTGGAAAGATGGGAATTTTTGCCCTTAAGCCTTACCGGAAGGATAGAAACAATTAGAATGAATGATTATTTCTGTTTCAATCTCTTCCTATTCTGATCCCGGCATCCACATTTAAAATGTTAAATAAATTGATAACAAAATTCCTTTGGCAAAACAAGAAACCTAGAATAAAATACCTGTTAGCTTCTAAAGAAAAAGGGGGCTTAGACCTACCCAATATTAAATATTACTATTGGGCAGCTCAAATTAAAGCACTTATTTTGTGGATTACTACAGACAAAGATACGATATGGGTGGACATGGAGCAGCGATCTTGTACAAATATGCCTGTTACCATACATATCAGTCACGAGGTAGAAGAAATCAAAAATCCAGAATGAATGGATTAAAGGAACTATTAAAACTTGGTCAACAATACAAAAAAAAATTAAAAATATCAAGATCTGTGAATAGGGCTACAAAAATAGCGAAAAACCCAGACTTTAAACCTGGGGTTATGGAGGTAGGAATTCAAAAATGGGCCCAAAAAGGATTGATGTTGATTACCCAAGTATTCGAAGGACAGGCAATGAAATCATTCGAACAACTCCAACAAGAATTTGACCTACTAGAAACGATTTTTATAAATATTTGCAACTAAGGCATTACCTCCAGAAACATGATGAATGGGGGAAAATATGTAAGGAGCCAACTAAAGTTGAGGAATTATTAATATTATATTCAAAAGGACAATCAATAAAGGGGGTTATATCAAAACTATATAAAGCCCTGAGAATGGATCTCAGTAATGATGACATGGTGGTTAAGGAAAAATGGGAACAAGAAACTAATGTAGTGATAAAAGACAACGAATGGGAAAAAACATTGAAAGAGGGACACAAAATAACCAACAGCCCGACATGGAGGGAGTTTGAATGGAAAGTAAAAATGCAATTCTTCTATACTCCCTCTATCACTTCAAAATATACAAATACCGTATTTTCCGCACTATAGGGCGCACTGGGTTATAGGGCGCACCCCCAAAAAGTTTTTGGTCCTATATCTTCCATACATAAGGCGCACCGGATTATAAGGCACTACAATGGGAACGTCGACAAAACAGTCAGATAGTTCAGTCCAACTTATTAGCCCCTTAACATTCCGAAAGCTTGCAAAGAAGCAAATATGTGTCGTAGACACGTGCGGATGCGGTGTCCGTACGATGTCACTCAAATGCATCGTTCCAAATATCATTGGGAAGGTTAAAGTCTTGGGATTCAAGAAATGCCAACCATTCCTTAGTTTCTATTTTCTTTTTCGCTCGCAACTTTACTGTGCATATGACAATAAACACTTGGAATCGAGTTTAATTTAAAAAAGACCCATCACAGAAACATCGAGATAACTCTGAAACAAGATGCTGGGAAAATATATAGCCGGAGTAGCTCACCGAAGTTGTTGCGTTCAATAATAATGTGCAACCATGGTCTTCTTATATCCGTGAGTGTAGTAAATCCAGAAGAGTAAAATATTTGCAAATACAGAATGGTGAAACATGTTTTCTCTATGCCGTAGACAACCAAACATGCTATTCACATTCATTTTTTTCGGACAATTGCAGGCTTTGTTTTGCCCCTTTAGCCTATGCGAGCCTGTAAATCGGAGACTTCATGCATATTTCCTGGAATTGCCCTGTAATATAAAATTTTTGGAGAAGTATCCAGACGGAAATAAAATTAATTATTGGCTGGGAGTTGCGGTTGGACCATGGTCCACTGTGTGTCGTAACAGGCGACTAAAGTGGAGGGAGCGAGGGGACTGGGGATCCTCTCCTCTCTATCTCCACTCCCTAAAAGACAGCAAGGCAAAGAAAGGGGGGCGGGAGACCGAAAGGTCTCGCAAACCCTAGTTATAGGGTCTTTAAATACAGATACAGAATTGAAGATGTGCATATTTGTGAACATATACGTGGATACAAATATGAATACTTTTTGAAGGAAAAGCCATGCAAATGTAACATTTTATTTAGTTATTTATTAGTTACACAACATGGCGGCGCATGGATGCATGCTTGCGGCTAGTTGCTCTCCAGCTAATCTTCTATTTATTGCCGTTAACTTGTCTTTTTTGCTTTCACTTTTGGACACATGTGTGGCCAAAAACACTTACAGTAGGGACAAACTTATTCGGTTGGGTGGGCGTCTAAATTTCAACTTTTCGGGCACTTTTTATACCGAACTTCAAAGAGATCCGGCATCCTTGTGGACAGCTATTCTTCCTAATAAACGACGGCAACGGCGCCGTAAGGACAGAAAACAGAAGCGTGGTTGCCGTGCAGGTAGATGTGTGAAGCGTGCGAAGTCTAAGCAGCAAGATGGACGCGAGGATGTAACTAATTCCACCATTCATTCCTCGCCGGACAACCGAAGCTTTACACTCAGCGCACACGAAAAGCAACAACCGCGGCATCTTTTGAAGATCTCGACAAAGACTACAAAGAGTTCAGCTAAGTCAAATGATTCAGCAAAGCTAAAATTTGGTCTTTTAAATATTAGATCGCTTGCTCCAAAAGCTTTACTTGTTGATAACATTATTCGTGATTATAAACTTAACTGTATGGGTCTTTGTGAAACCTGGTTACGCCCGGATGAGTATTTAGCGCTAAATTATGCTTCTCCCCCAGACTACGAGAGTAGCCATGTAGCACGCACGTCAAAAAAGGGTGGCGGTGTCGCGCTCATTTCTGAAAAAAAACGCTCAAATTTAATCCTCGTACCTCTAATAATTACAAGGCATTTGAGGCACTTGTGATGCGGTCCTCTCTATTGTCAATTTATGTAATAACTATCTATCGCGCACCTGGGCCATACACAACTTTCTTAGACGAATTTGCTGAACTTTTGTCTGAACTAGTAACCTATGCAGACATAATTATAATTATGGGGGACTTTAACATTCATATGAACTCCCCACTCAGTTCACTTACTATTGCGTTTAGGTCTCTAATTGATGCATTTGGTTTTAATGAACTGGTTGATTTGCCAACCCATAAAGATGGGATCACGCTAGACTTGATTCTGACTCGAGGAGTTTTAACCTTAAACATCATGGTGTTACCATGTACTACCGTTATCTCGGATCATTATTTAGTTACATTTGAGGTGCTAACTAAAAGTAGTGTTAAAAAAGCTGAAGGATTTAGCGGACGCAATATAAGCACTGGCACAGTTTCTGAGCTCTTTGAACTACTTCCTGGAGCAGTTGCGTCCTTTCCTTCATACAATGGCCCGATAGACTCACTCATAAATGATTTCAATACCACCCTGACTAGTGTCCTGGATTCAATAGCGCCCATGAAGCTAAAATCACGTCCTAAAAGACGCACGCCTTGGTTTACTGATGAAACTAGAACCCTTAAACAAGAATGCAGGAAATTGGAAAGAAAATGGCGCACTACCAAGCTTGAGGTTTTCCATCAAACATGGTGTGACAGCTTGTTAAAGTATAAAGCGGCCCTTGCCTCTGCAAAATCGGCCTATCTTTCGAAGGTAATTGCGTCTCAAAAGAACAATCCCAAAGCACTTTTTGAAACTGTAGCATCGCTTACAAGGCAACAGACTACTGCAGATAGTTCGACGCACTCTGCTCATGACTTAATGGTTTTCTTTACTAAGAAGATTCAATGCATACAGGAAGAAATTGCTAAAGAAATTATTAATACCACACATACTAAAGGGCTGAAATCTACAGATGCACGACAGGGTGGCTGTCCTGGGAAATTGTCCGGTTTTAGTGAACTGTCACTTGATGATCTCAAACAGGTGGTGAATGCGGCCAAACCGACAACTTGCCAGTTCGACCCGCTCCCAGGTTCACTTATTAAAAGTCTTTTTGGCGTCCTTGGACCTTCAGTTCTAAATATTATAAACATATCACTCTCCTCAGGTGTAGTTCCAGCAGCTTTTAAGTCCGCCGTTATTAAACCCACACTGAAACGACCCAACCTTGATCCAGAAATCTTAAGTAATTATAGACCTGTGTCAAACCTACCTTTCTTCTCTAAAGTACTTGAAAAAGTAGTGGCACAGCAGCTAAATGTTTTCATATCCAAGAATAACCTTTTTGAATCCATGCAATCAGGATTCAGGGCTAACCACTCTACTGAGACAGCTCTGATCAAGGTAACAAATGATCTCCTACTGGCAATGGATTCTGGCGCTTCATCACTTTTGCTGCTGCTGGATCTTAGTGCTGCTTTTGACACAGTGCACCACAATTTCCTACTAGAACGGTTGGGAAAATGGATTGGTCTCTCAGGAACCGTCCTCTCGTGGTTCAGATCCTACCTCTCTGATAGGACGCACTGTGTTAAATATGGTGAAATGACATCTGAGCCCTTTAATGTTACCTGCTGTGTTCCGCAGGGTTCAGTGCTTGGCCCCCTTCTTTTCAGCATTTACATGCTTCCATTAGGTGATATTATTCGCAAGTACAATATCAGCTTCCACTGCTACGCAGACGACACTCAACTATATCTTCCGTTGGAGGAATCTCCCACACTAAACTGTGGAAATTTGGAGGCCTGCCTCATTGAGATAAAAGAGTGTATGTCACTCAATTTCTTGCGTCTTAACTCTGAAAAGACCGAAATGTTAGTCATTGGTCCATCTAAATGCCGTGATATATTCTCAAAAACTGCTGTGAACATTGACAAATGTCACATCACACAGAGTGACTCAGTTAAAAATTTAGGTGTCATATTTGACCCTGATCTATCCTTTGAAATGCATGTAAAGAAAATTACTAGAACTGCTTTCTTCCATCTTCGTAACATTGCTAAAATCCGTTCAATACTGTCTCAGTCTGATGCGGAAATTATAATTCATGCGTTTGTTACCTCCCGTCGCGATTACTGTAATGCACTACTCTCTGGTCTCCCGAAGTCTAGAATCAAGTCACTTCAGCTGGTACAAAATGCCGCAGCGAGGCTTTTAACTAGGACAAAAAAGTACGATCACATCACACCGATTTTGGCTAACCTGCATTGGCTCCCAGTTAGCCATAGATGTGATTTCAAGGTTCTCTTAGTATTGTACAAAATCATACATGGACTTGCTCCCTCTTATCTTTCAGATCTGATTTGCCCCTATGTCCCGGTCCGAAGCCTACGTTCTGAGAGTGCCGGTCTTCTGGTGATCCCAAGAGCAAAGAAGTGTTCTGCTGGTTCGAGAGCGTTCTCCATCCGGGCACCGGTGCTGTGGAATGCTCTTCCCCCTGAGATCCGATCTGCAACCTCAGTGGAAATGTTTAAATCTAAACTTAAAACTCACTTCTACTCCATAGTCAAGTCAAGTCAAGTCAAGTCATTTTTATTTGTATAGCCCTTAATCACAATTAGTCTCTAAGGGCTTCACAAGTTATTACATATAAGATTAGGTTACTCGTATGCTATAGAGTAGAAGTGAGTTTTAAGCCTAGATTTAAACATTTCCACCGAGGTTGCAGATCGGATCTCAGGGGGAAGAGCATTCCACAACACCGGTGCCCGGATGGAGAACGCTCTCGAACCAGCGGAACACTTCTTGGCTCTTGGGATCACCAGGAGACCGGCGCTCTCGGAACGAAGGCTTCGGGCCGGGACATAGGGGGAGATCAGATCTGAAAGATATGAGGGGGAAAGTCCATGTATGATTTTGTATAGTAGTAGGAGAACCTTAAAATCGCATCTTAGGCTAACAGGGAGCCAATGCAGGTTAGCCAAAATTGGGGTGATGTGATCGTACTTTTTTGTCCTTGTTAAAAGCCTCGCTGCAGCATTTTGTACCAGCTGAAGACTCTTGAGTCTGGTCATCGGAAGACCGGAAAGTAGTGCATTACAGTAGTCGAGACGGGAGGTAACAAACGCATGAATTATGATTTCCGCATCCGACTGAGAAAGTATAGGACGAATTTTAGCAATGTTACTGAGATGGAAGAAAGCGGTTCTAGTAATTTTCTTCACATGTGTTTGAAAGGACAGATCAGGGTCGAAAATGACACCTACATTTTCAAGTGAGTCACTCTGTGTTATGTGGCAATTGTCCAAGTTCACTGCGGTTTTAGAGAAAAAGTCACGGGACTTAGAAGGACCAATAACTAACATTTCAGTCTTTTCAGGGTTAAGACGCAGGAAATTGAGTGACATCCACTCTTTTATCTCAGTGAGGCAGGCCTCCAAAGTTCCACAGTTTAGTGTGGCAGATTCCTCCATCGGGAGATAGAGTTGAGTGTCATCTGCGTAGCAATGGAAACTGATATTATACTTACGAATAATATCACCTAGTGGAAGCATATAAATGCTGAAGAGAAGGGGGCCAAGCACTGAACCCTGCGGAACACCACAAGTAACACTAAATGGCTCAGGTGTCAATTCACCATATTTAACGCAGTGTGTCCTATCTGAGAGGTAGGATCTGAACCATAATAGGACGCTTCCTGAGAGACCAATCCATTTTTCCAACCGTTCTAGCAAGATAATATGGTCCACTGTGTCAAATGCAGCACTAAGGTCCAGCAGCAGCAAAAGTGATGATGTGCCCGAATCCATTGCCCGTAGGAGATCATTGGTTACCTTAATCAGAGCTGTCTCAGTAGAGTGGTTAGCCCTGAATCCTGATTGCATTGATTCAAAGAGATTGTTCTCGGACATGAAATCATTCAGCTGCTGTGCCACTACTTTTTCAAGTATTTTAGAAAGAAACGGTAGGTTTGACACAGGTCTATAATTACATAAGTTTTCTGGATCTAGGTTGGGTCGTATCAGTGTGGGTTTAATTACAGCGGACTTAAAAGCAGCTGGAACTACACCTGAGGCGAGTGATATGTTTAAAATATTTAGAACTGAAGGTGCAAGAACACCAAAGAGACCTTTGATAAGTGGACCTGGAAGTGGGTCGAACTGGCAAGTCGTCGGTTTGACCGTATTCACCATCTGTTTAAGATTTTTGAGTGACAGTTCACTAAAACGGGACAAAATACCTAGACAGCCACCATGTCGTGCATCTAGAGATTTGAGTGCTTTGGTATGTGTTGAATTAATACTGTCTTTAGCAATCTCTTCCTGTATGCTTTGGATCTTCTTAGTAAAGAAGACCATTATGTCGTGGGCAGAATGGGTGGAGCTATCTGGGATAGTCTGTTGCCTTGTTAGCGATGCTACAGTGTCGAAAAGGACCTTGGGATTGTTCTTTTGTGACGCAATCACTTTCGAAAGGTAGGCTGATTTTGCAGAGGCCAGGGCCGCTTTATACTTCAACAAACTATCACACCAGATTTGATGGAAAACTTCAAGCTTGGTAGCGCGCCATTTTCTTTCAGATTTCCTGCATTCTCGTTTAAAGGAACTAGTTTCATCATTAAACCAAGGTGTGCGTCTTTTAGGTCGTGATTTATGCCGGATGGGCGCAACTGAATCCAGGGCATTGGCCAGGGTAGCGTTAAATTCATTTAGGAGTGGTTCGATGGAGCCTATGTAGGAAGGAAAGGACGCAACTGCTCCTGGAAGAATATCGGAGAGCTCAGAAACTGTGCCGGTGCTTATATTGCGTCCGCTAAATCCTTCAGCTTTTTTTAACACTCCTTTTAGCTAGCACCTCAAATGTAACTAAATAATGATCCGAGATAACTGTAGTACACGATAGCACCGCCATGTTTGAGGTTGAAACTCCTCGAGTCAGAACCAAGTCGAGCGTGTTTCCATCCTTTTGGGTTGGCAAATCAACCAGTTGATTAAAACCAAAAGCATCAATTATAGACTGAAACGCAACAGTGAGTGAACTGAGTGGGGAGTTCATATGAATGTTAAAGTCGCCCATAATTATAATTTTGTCTGCGTAGGTTACTAGTTCAGACAAAAGTTCAGCAAATTCGTCTAAGAAAGTTGTGTATGGTCCTGGTGCGCGATAGATAGTTATCACATAGATTGACAATGGAGAGGACCTCATACAACGGGTCAGGTGTATCGACATTTCGTTCTGTGTACATTGTTACAAAGAATGACAATACAAAGGAAATTATTATTGTTATTATTATTATAACAAGAGCCTCGAACGACTTGTGATTATTAGAGGTACGAGGAGTAAATTTGAGCGTTTTTTCAGAAATGAGCGCGACACCGCCACCCTTTTTCAACGTGCGTGCTAAATGGCTGCTCTCGTAATCTGGGGGAGAAGCATAATTTAGAGCTAAATACTCATCCGGGCGTAACCACGTTTCACAGAGACCAATACAGTTAAGTTTATAATCGTGAATAATGTTATCTACAAGTAGAGCTTTAGGAGCGAGTGATCTAACATTCAAAAGACCAAATTTTAGCTTTGAATCATTTGACTTAGCTGTAGCCTTTGTGGAGATCGTCACGAGATGCCGGTTGTGTGCGTTGGGCTTCGGGTGTCGGTTGACTCGCAGAATCGAAAAAGAAATGATGGTTGGATTAGACAGATCTTCATGTCGTTGCTCCATCAACTTCACACGCTTCCCTGCACGACATCCTCGCTTCTGTTTTCTATCTTTTCGCCGTCTTCGTCTCCGATTTTTCTTCTTTTTCTTCGGTGGAGCGGGAAAACAGGGCAAACCCGAGTCCCTTTGGAGCTCATTTGGGATGTCGTGGGTGGTATAGAAAGTGCCCGAAAAGTCGAAATTTAGACACCCACCTAGTCGGATGAGCTCCTCCCGACTGTAGGTCTTATTGGCCACGCATGTATCCAAAAAGGAAAGCAGGAGGACAGTGGTAAATAGTAGGATAGCCGGATAACAATCAGCCGCAACGAAAACTCGCGCCGCCATGTTGGAAACCGGAACCGGAAGCATATGTATAACCTACTCTTCTCGTCGGCTGAAAAATAGTCTGTGTAATATAGTGTAATAATCTGTGAAGCCCTTTGAGACTCTTCGTGATTTAGGGCTATACAAATAAAAATGACTTGACTTGACTTGACTTAAATGTGACAGGATGTGGAAGTAAAGCGACTGAGTGGAAGAAAGAGGAGATCGGAAGGATGATGACTAAAAGGAAGCTTGATGTGTTAGCCTTGAGTGAAACAAAGATGAAAGGAAGGGGTGAATTACAGCTTGGAGGTATGTATGGTAGAAGGTCTGGAGTTACGGGTGAACATGCTACAGAAGGAGTGGCTGTGCTTGTGAGTGAGAAAGCAAAGGAAAAACTGGTGGAGTGGAAAGGGATATCTTCCAGGTTGATGTGGGTGAGGTTGAAGTGGGGTGTAGAAGTATGGATGTTTATAAGTGCATATGGACCTGGTTCAGAAAGAAGCGCTGAGGAGAGAGAGGAGTTCTGGAAGGACTTGTCCGAATGTGTGGCAAGTGCGAAAGAAGGGTGGAAAGTGGTAATACTGGTGACCTGAATGCTAGAGTGTGTGATGAAACGGTTTTAAAATGTGATTGGTAGATATGGAGTACCAGGAAGAAATGAGAGTGGGAAGAAATTGATTTAGTTATGTGTGGAAAATGAGTTGGTGATTGGAAATACATTGTTTAAAAAGAGGGACATGAATAAGTATACCTTTGTCAGAGTGGATAGTGGCAAGATGGTCAACAGAGCACTGATGGATTATGTAGTGGTTAAGAAAGGGATGTTAAGTAGATTGTTGGATGTGCATGTTTACAGAGGTGAAATGAGTGGTATGTCTGATCATTTTTATGTGAAAGGAATACTGAGAATAGATGGATCGTGGAGGGCTAGTTATAAGAAAAGTGTGAGGGAAGAGGTAAAAATGCCAGAGTTGAATAGGGCAGAAAAGGAAAGAGAGTTTAAAGAGAGGATAAGGGAAGAGTATGAACGGGTTAGTGGAAGAGAAATGGATAGTGTGGAAATTGAATGGAAGTGGTTAAAAGAGGCAGTGTTGAGGAGTGCAAAAGAAGTGTGTGGAATGAGAAAAGTTTGTCGAGGTATTAGGAAAGGAAGTGAATGGTGGAATGAAGAGGTATCAGAGGCTGTGACAGAAGAGACGTGCCTTTGAGGAGTGGCTGCAAGATAAGAGTGAAGATGCGTATGAAAGATATAAAGTGAAGAAAAGGTTGGTAAAAGCGGCAATGGAAGCAGCGAAAAGGAAAGCATATGATGAATGGTGTCGAAAGATAGGAGTGAACTTTGAGGAAAGGAGAAAAGTGTTCTGGAAAGAAGTGAAAAGAGTAAGAAACAGTGAGTCTAGAAAGGAAGAGAAAGTGAAAGATGAGGATGGTAGATTGCTGGTTAGCGGTAGTGCAGTCAGGACGAGATGGGCAGAGTATTTTGAGGAGTTGCTAAATGTGGAGGATGGGAGAGAAGTGAGAGTCAAGGCGATCGATTGTATGTAGAGAATGCCCGTGTTGGGTGATTTAAATGTGAAGCCTGTGGAAACATGGGAGGTGCAAGAGGCAGTGAAAGAAATGAAAGGGGGGAAGGCACCTGGGCTGGTTGGTTGTACTGCTGAATGCCTGAAAAAAGGTGGCACAGCTATGATTGACTGGTTAGTACGCTTGTTGAATGTATGCTTTTAAGTGGTGTGGTTCCTGTTGATTGGTGTAGCGCATATGTGGTGCCATAGTATAAGGGTAAAGGTGATAAGTATGAATGTAGCAATTCAAGAGGTATCAGTTTGTTGTCTGTGCCGGGTAAGCTGTATGGAAGAGTCTTGATTAAGAGAGTGAGAGAAAGCACGAATGAGGTGGTGATGGAGGAGCAGAGTGGTTTCAGGAAAGGAAGAGGATGTGTGGATCAGGTGTGTGAGAAATATTTTGCTAAAGGTAAGGATGTTTATTTGGCTTCCATGGACTTGGAAAAGGCGTATGACAGAGTTCATAGAGAGGCGTTGTGGCAAGTGATGGTAATGTATGGAGTGGGTGGAAAGTTGTTGGAAGCATTGAAGAGTTTTTATATGAACAGCAGAGCATGTGTAAGAGTAGGGAGTGAGACAAGTGAGTGGTTCCCTGTGTTGACTGGTGTGAGACAGGGGTGTGTGATGTCACCATGGCTGTTTAATGTGTACATGGATGGTGTGGTGAGAGAGGTGAATGCAAGAGTTTTTGGCAGAGGGGTAGACATGATGGACAACAGTGGAACAGTGTGGCAGGTAAGTCAGTTGTTGTTTGCAGATGACACAGCGCTTGTGGCTAATTCTGAGGAAACATTGAGAAGGTTGGTAATGGAGTTTGGAAGAGTATGTGATAGGGATAAGTTATGTGTCCATGTTGGGAAGAGTAAGGTGATGAAGTGTTCAGTGGGCATGACGTTAGAAATCAGGTTGCATGGACAGGTGCTAGAAGAAGTTGAAAGCTTTAGGTACTTGGGTTGTGATGTGGCTGTAGTTGGTGGAATGGATTGTGAGGTATTGCACAGAGTGAATCAAGGAAGCAAGGTTTTGGGTGCTCTGAGGAGAGTGATGAACAACAAGAGTATGAGAATGGATGTTAAGCGGGGATTGTATGAGAGTGTGATTGTGCCGACTGTGTTGTATGGTGCAGAGACTTTGAGCCTGAACGCAGATTTAAGAAGGAAGTTGAATGTTTTTAAGATGAAGTGTTTGAGGACTATGTTAGGAGTGAGATTAAGTAAGATTGGATAGACTGAGAAATGAAATTGTGAGAGACAGAACTGGAGTATTCGTGGAACTGAGCAAGCGTGTTGATAAGAGAGTACTCGGTTGGTTTGGACACATGGAGAGGATGGATGAGGAGCGAATGTTGAAGAGGATCTACAGTGCAGAAGTCAATGGAAGGAGACCAAGAGGAAGGCCGCGATTGACGTGGATGGATGGTGTTATGAGTGCACTGCAGGAAAGAGGTCTAAATATAATGGAAGCTAGAGCTCTTGTTGGTGATAGAAAGGAGTGGAGAGGTGTTGTGAAAGAATAGTGGGATTGTGGACGCGTTCTTAAGGATGGGGTGGGCACCCGTATGATGAAGCAGGGGTAAACCAGTGAAAGCTGTCGGGCCCACAAAAGAGTGTGTTGTGTCACCCTGACCTGAGTGACATGGCCGCTTTCTGGTGTCCCGTTTTATCTGGAGGGACACCTGGAGGAACTGTACATTATGGAAAAAATCACTGCAAGACTTCAACTGAAACTCGATCCATTCGAGAAAAGATGGAAGCCTATCACACAAATTTTACTTGATGTCTAAACACCTCCCCCTCATTTTTTATTCTATTGATTGTATTGTATTAACATTTATTTATTTTTTTATTTCATTTTTATTTTTTTTCCTGTTTTCCTTGTGTTATTTAGGGGTGTGTTAAGTGTATATGTTTTGTGTTTGTGTTGATGTATGATGGTGGAATCAAACCTATGTCAAAATTTGTACCAGAAAAAAAAAGTTATAAAAAAAAATGGTGTTGTGTGAAACGTTACCTATTTGGGACCACTGTTTGCTCCGGTCTTGACAAGAACATAGATAAAAACACTTCACCCAAAGATAACCCAATATACAGTGGCTTGCGAAACTATTTGCCCCCCTTAGACTTTGTGACCTTTTGCCACATTTTAAACTTTTTTAACAAATAAAAAAACAAAAAGTAGGTGTGCAAAATTATTCGGCCCCTTTACTTTAAGTGCAGCGAACTCTGTCCAGAAGTTCAGTGAGGATCTCCAAATGATTCAACGCTGATCTAAATGACTAACAATGATAAATGGAACCCACCTGTGTGTAATCAAGTCTCTGTATAAATGCAACTGCACTGTACAGTAAGTCTCACAGGTCTGTTTAAAGCACAGAGAGCATCATGAAGAACTAGGAACACACCAGGCAGGCCCAAGATACTGTTGTGGAGAAGTTTAAGGCTGGATTTGGATACGAAAAGATTTCCCAAGCTTTAAACATCACAAGGATCACTGTGCAAGCAATAATATTGAAATGGAAGGAGTAAACTGAATCAGAGATGCAGGCAAGAGGCCTTTGATCACTTTCGATGAACTGCAGAGGTTTACAAGTGAGGTGGGAGAATCTGTCAATAGGACAACAATCAGTCGTATTCTGCCCAAATATGGCCTTTATGGAAGAGTGGCAAGAGAGAAGCCATTATTTAAAGATATCCATAAAAAGTGTTGTTTAAAGTTTGCCACAAGCCACCTGGGAGGCCCACCAAACATGTGGAAGAAGGTGCTCTGGTCAGATGAGACCAAAATCAAACTTTTTGGCAACAATGCAAGACGTTATGTTTGACGTAAAAGCAGCACAGTTCATCACCCTCAATACACCATCCCCACAGTCAAACATGGTGGTTGCAGCATCGTGGTTTGGGCCTGGTTTTCTTCAGCAGGGACAGGGAAGATTGTTAAAATTGAAAGCTGGATGGAGCCAAATACAGGACCATTCTGGAAGAAAACCTGATGGAGTCCGCAAAAGACCTGAGACTGGGACGGAGATTTGTCTTCCTACAAGACAATGATCCAAAACATAAAGCAAAAGCCACAATGGAATGGTTCACCAAAAACATATCAATGTGTTAGAATGACCAAGTCAAAGTCCAGACCTCAATTCAATTGAGAATCTGTGGAAAGAACTGAAAACTGGTGTTCACAAACACTTTCCATCCAACCTCACTGAGCTTGAGCTGTTTTGCAAGGAGGAATGGGATAAAAAAATCAGTTTCCCGATGTGCGAAACTGATAGATACATACCCCACGGACTTGCAGCATAATGGAGGCCACTGTGCTCATTGGGACCTTCAAAGCAGCAGAAAATTTTCTGTATCCTTCCCCAGATTTGTGCCTCAAGACAATCCTGTCTCGCTGGTCTACGGACAGTTCTTTTGACTTCATGCTTGGTCTTTGTGCTCTGACATGCACACTCAACTGTGGGACCTTATATAGACAGGTGTGTGCCTTTCCAAATCATGTCCAATCAACTGAATTTACTGCAGGTGGACTCCAATTAAGCTGTAGAAAGATCTCAAGGATGATCAGTGGAAAAAAGATGCACCTGAGCTCAATTTTGAGCTTCATGGCAAAGACTGTGAATACTAATGTAAATGTGATTTCTTAGTTTTCTATTTTTAATAAATTCAAAAAAGTTAAAAAAAAAACTTTTTCACATTGTCATAATGGAGTATTTTGTGTAGAATTTTGAGATAAGAGATTAAATTAATACAATTTGGAATGAAGCTGTAACATAACAAAATGTGGAAATAGTGAAGCGCTGTGAATACTTTCCGGATGCACTGTACGTGCATGATGGAGTCAATATGGCAGACCAACTGTTCACGGGGCACAGGAATGTGCTTTGAAGATTCAAAACGATCAGCGTTTAAGGCAAGATTTGTACTCGGAACCCTTGGAAGGGGTGCTGTTGGCGGGCCAAAGATGGCGCCTTGCATGCCGCCGCCGCAGTAGCAGAATGGCGAGATTCTACTTTTATTCCAGTGAAAGCATTGAGAGTGACTCACAGGCCCGCAGCTGAGGTGTTGGCTTTGATTTTGGCATTAGAAGAGTGCCCGGGTGAAAAACTGACTATATATTCAGATTCAGCCCATGCCATCGCAGCGGCTTTGATTCATTTGCAAGGTTGACTTTGGAACGGTTGGATGACTACAAAGGGGACTGAAATCGCTGATAAAACATTGATGGAGCGGTTGTATCAAGCTATCAAAGGCCCTTGTGAATTGGCCATTGTCAAAGTCCTGGAACACTCCAAAGCCGACACTTTTGTAGCACGAGGGAACGACAAGGCTGATATCTTGGCAAAATATTTGGCAGGTTACATACCGCCGGCGGCCTCTGAACCCATCATTTGGGAAGGGGAGCCACCAGGCCAGCCGGTGGGGCCTGCCATAAGTTTAAGTAGCATTTTAGAAGCACCACAACAAATTCGATGTGGTTAGCCTCAAAGGCCACCCAGCGCTCTGACGGGCTGTGGGTTGGTCCTGTTAGGAAATAAATATATAAAGCTGTATCGTTTACCAAATTTTCGAATTAGTTATCTGACTCCACCAGTCTTTACACGTTTTTTCACTCACTGTGCCTTTAATTTTTGACAAAACTTGGCTGTTTCAACTGTTCTTCAGGCAGTAGTGAAAACAAAACCTTATGAGTCAATGTAAATAAAAAGACTTTTTTTAAAAATTTAAACATTGTCTCTTTCTGGCTGACAAAGCATTGACTTTTCTGATACAAATGCTCCCATACATATGAATTGGCACCTATTTAACGGTGTTGCACTTTTGGGTTGAGTGCCATCTTGTGGGATTTTTGCCGTACTGCAGCTCCCGTTGTAAATACATTGAGCCATTGGAAATGAATGGGCGCCTTTTTAACGAGGGCCCTCCGGTGGCGATATTGTGGTAGTGCAGCTCACATTAGAAAAATGCTTTGAGACAATGGAGTTGAATGTGTCTCAAGTTTTTTCACACACTGTCCCTTTAAATTCTGTCAAAACTTGGCTGCTTTTATGGGTTCTGTGGGCATACATTAAATACAATTTGAGTCAATATAATTTCATGGGACTCAGGTTTGTTCACACGGTGTCCCTTTATGGATAACACTCTTGTGCCCGCCAATAGTGGATGTTCCCGGCTTGTGTTTGGGAACTTGTCGGCCGAACTCCGGGGCTTGTGTTTGGGGACTTGTGCCCGCCACTAGTGGATGTAGACCTGGCTTGTGTTTGGGGACAAGTGGGCCGAGCACCGGGTCTTGAGTTTGGGGACTGGTGCCCGCCACGAGTGGATGTTTTCCCGGCTTGTGTTTGGGGACTAGTGGGCCGAACGCCGGGCTGGTGTTTGCCCGCCACTTGTGGATGTTTTATTATGCATTTCTCAGCCTGAAACGCTCAAAGAAACAATCATTTAATAATGACAATAACTTTGAAACCATACATACTAAAATCATAAATCTTGCTTTCCCGGTAAACTTGTGAATTGTATATATTTAGTGCAGGGATGGTGGAAAAATTCAACTCTTTTCGTTATGCAAACTTTTAAAAAGGTGTGTCTGGCATCCTAAATATCGCTTTATTATGCGTTTCTCAGCTTGAAACTTCGAAAATAACATCATTTAATAATGACAACAACTTTGTAACCATACATGCCAGAATCATAAAACTTGCTTTCCTGGGTAGGAAAACCTGAAAATGGTATATATTTAGAGCAAGAATGGTGGAAAATTTTAACTTTTTTCGTTATGCAAACTTTTAATAATGTGTGACTGGCATCCTAAATACCTCTTTATAATGCGTTTTTCAGCTTGAAACTCCAAAAATAACATCATTTAATAATGACGATAACTTTGTAACCGTACAAGCTAGAATCATTGAACTTGCTTTCCCGGGTTGGAAAACTTGTGAATTTTATATATTCTGTGCAGGAATGGTGTAAAAAGTTCAACTTTTTAGTTATGCAAATTTTTAAAAATTGTGACTGGCATCCTAAATACTGCTTTATTATGCGTTTCTCAGCCTGAAATGTTTTAAAATAACATCATTTAATAATGACGATAACTTTGTAACCGTTGTGACTTTTTTTCAAAATCCCCCGATAGAAATGAATTGGCACCTTAACGGTGTTGTACTTTCGGGTTGAGTGCCATCTTGTGGGATTTTTCCCGTACTGCAGGTCCCATTGTGAATACATAGAGCATTTGGAAATGAATGGGTGTCTATTTAACGAGTTCCCTCCGGTGGCGTTTTTGCGGTACTGCAGCTCACAGAAACACTTTAAGAAAATGGAGTTGAATGTTTCTCAAGTTTTTTCGGACTGTCCCTTTAAGTTCTGACTAAACTTGACTGTTTTCAACGGATCTGAGGGCTGCAATTAAAAATGCTCAGAGTCAATTTACGTAAAATTACTTCTATTTATATACACCTTGTCCCTTTATGTCCGAGGCAAGCAGGGGCATTTCTGAGGCACTGCAACCTGAAATTTGAAAAAACGCTTTGAGCCAAAGTCATTAAATGGGTTTCACGTTTTTTCACTCACTGTGCCTTTAATTTGAGACAAAACTTGGCTGTTTCAACTGTTCTTCAGGCAGTAGTGAAAACAAAACCTTATGAGTCAATGTAAATAAAAAGACTTTTTTTTTAAATTTAAACATTGTCTCTTTCTGGCTGACAAAGCATTGACTTTTCTGATACAAATGCTCCCATACATATGAATTGGCACCTATTTAACGGTGTTGCACTTTTGGGTTGAGTGCCATCTTGTGGGATTTTTGCCGTAGTGCAGCTCCTGTTGTAAATACATTGAGCCATTGGAAATGAATGGGCGCCTATTTAAAGGGCCCTCCGGTGGCGATATTGTGGTACTGCAGCTCACATTAGAAAAATGCTTTGAGACAATGGAGTTGAATGTGTCTCAAGTTTTTTCACACACTGTCCCTTTAAATTCTGTCAAAACTTGGCTGCTTTTAAGGGTTCTCTGGGCATAAATTAAATACAATTTGAGTCAATATAATTTCATGGGACTCAGGTTTGTTCACACGGTGTCCCTTTATGGATAACACTCTTGTGCCCGCCAATAGTGGATGTTCCCGGCTTGTGTTTGGGAACTTGTCGGCCGAACTCCGGGGCTTGTGTTTGGGGACTTGTGCCCGCC
Source organism: Urocampus carinirostris (assembly GCF_059441175.1). Classification (NCBI taxonomy): domain Eukaryota; kingdom Metazoa; phylum Chordata; class Actinopteri; order Syngnathiformes; family Syngnathidae; genus Urocampus; species Urocampus carinirostris. The sequence continues at coordinate 67,921,933 of NC_142351.1, forward strand.
ACTAGTGGATGTAGACCTGGCTTGTGTTTGGGGACAAGTGGGCCGAGCACCGGGTCTTGAGTTTGGGGACTGGTGCCCGCCACGAGTGGATGTTTTCCCGGCTTGTGTTTGGGGACTAGTGGGCGGAACGCCGGGCTGGTGTTTGCCCGCCACTTGTGGATGTTTTATTATGCATTTCTCAGCCTGAAACGCTCAAAGAAACTATCATTTAATAATGACAATAACTTTGAAACCATACATGCTAAAATCATAAATCTTGCTTTCCCGGAAAACTTGTGAATTGTATATATTTAGTGCAGGGATGGTGGCAAAATTCAACTCTTTTCGTTATGCAAACTTTTAAAAAAGTGTGTCTGGCATCCTAAATACCGCTTTATTATGCGTTTCTCAGCTTGAAACTTCGAAAATAACATCATTTAATAATGACGATAACTTTGTAACCGTACAAGCTAGAATCATTGAACTTGCTTTCCCGGGTTGGAAAACTTGTGAATTTTATATATTCTGTGCAGGAATGGTGTAAAAAGTTCAACTTTTTAGTTATGCAAATTTTTAAAAAATGTGACTGGCATCCTAAATACTGCTTTATTATGCGTTTCTCAGCCTGAAATGTTTTAAAATAACATCATTTAATAATGACGATAACTTTGTAACCGTTGTGACTTTTTTTCAAAATCCCCCGATAGAAATGAATTGGCACCTTAACGGTGTTGTACTTTCCGGTTGAGTGCTATCTTGTGGGATTTTTCCCGTACTGCAGGTCCTATTGTGAATACATAGAGCCTTTGGAAATGAATGGGTGTCTATTTAACGAGTTCTCTCCGGTGGCGTTTTTGCGGTACTGCAGCTCACAGTAACACTTTAAGACAATGGAGTTGAATGTGTGTCAAGTTTTTTCAGACTGTCCCTTAAGTTCTGACTAAACTTGACTGTTTTCAACGGTTCTGAGGGCTGCAATTAAAAATGCTCAGAGTCAATTTACGTAAAATTACTTCTTTTTATTTACACATCCGAGGCAAGCAGGGGCATTTCTGAGGCACTGCAACCTGAAATTTGAAAAAACGCTTTAAGCCAAAGTCATTAAATGGGTTTCACGTTTTTTCACTCACTGTGCTTTTAAATTTTGACAAAATTTGGCTGTTTCAACTGTTCTTCAGGCAGTAATAAAAACAAAACCCTATGAGTCAATGTAAATAAAAATACTTTTTTTCAATTTAAACATTGTCTCTTTATGGCTGACAAAGCATTGACTTTTCTGATACAAATTCTCCCATACAGATGAATTGGCACCTATTTAACGGTGTTGCACTTTTGGGTTGAGTGCCAACTTGTGGGATTTTTGCCGTACTGCAGCTCCCGTTGTAAATACATTGAGCCGTTGGAAATTAATGGGCGCCTATTTAACGAGTGCCCTCCGGTGGCGATATTGTGGTACTGCAGCTCACATTAGAAAAATGCTTTGAGACAATGGAGTTGAATGTGTCTCAAGTTTTTTCACACACTGTCCCTTTAAATTCTGTCAAAACTTGGCTGCTTTTAAGGGTTCTGTGGGCATACATTAAATACAATTTGAGTCAATATAATTTCATGGGACTCAGGTTTGTTCACACGGTGTCCCTTTATGGATAACACTCTTGTGCCCGCCAATAGTGGATGTTCCCGGCTTGTGTTTGGGAACTTGTCGGCCGAACTCCGGGGCTTGTGTTTGGGGACTTGTGCCCGCCACTAGTGGATGTAGACCTGGCTTGTGTTTGGGGACAAGTGGGCCGAGCACCGGGTCTTGAGTTTGGGGACTGGTGCCCGCCACGAGTGGATGTTTTCCCGGCTTGTGTTTGGGGACTAGTGGGCCGAACGCCGGGCTGGTGTTTGCCCGCCACTTGTGGATGTTTTATTATGCATTTCTCAGCCTGAAACGCTCAAAGAAACAATCATTTAATAATGACAACAACTTTGAAACCATACATACTAAAATCATAAATCTTGCTTTCCCGGTAAACTTGTGAATTGTATATATTTAGTGCAGGGATGGTGGAAAATTTCAACTCTTTTTGTTATGCAAACTTTTAAAAAAGTGTGTCTGGCATCCTAAATATTGCTTTATTATGGGTTTCTCAGCTTGAAACTTCGAAAATAACATCATTTAATAATGACAACAACTTTGTAACCATACATGCCAGAATCATAAAACTTGCTTTCCTGGGTAGGAAAACCTGAAAATGGTATATATTTAGTGCAAGAATGGTGGAAAATTTTAACTTTTTTCGTTATGCAAACTTTTAATAATGTGTGACTGGCATCCTAAATACCTCTTTATAATGCGTTTTTCAGCTTGAAACTCCAAAAATAACATCATTTAATAATGACGATAACTTTGTAACCGTACAAGCTAGAATCATTGAACTTGCTTTCCCGGGTTGGAAAACTTGTGAATTTTATATATTCTGTGCAGGAATGGTGTAAAAAGTTCAACTTTTTAGTTATGCAAATTTTTAAAAAATGTGACTGGCATCCTAAATACTGCTTTATCATGCGTTTCTCAGCCTGAAATGTTTTAAAATAACATCATTTAATAATGACGATAACTTTGTAACCGTTGTGACTTTTTTTTCAAAATCCCCCGATAGAAATGAATTGGCACCTTAACGGTGTTGTACTTTCGGGTTGAGTGCCATCTTGTGGGATTTTTCCCGTACTGCAGGTCCCATTGTGAATACATAGAGCATTTGGAAATGAATGGGTGTCTATTTAACGAGTTCCCTCCGGTGGCGTTTTTGCGGTACTGCAGCTCACAGAAACACTTTAAGAAAATGGAGTTGAATGTTTCTCAAGTTTTTTCGGACTGTCCCTTTAAGTTCTGACTAAACTTGACTGTTTTCAACGGATCTGAGGGCTGCAATTAAAAATGCTCAGAGTCAATTTACGTAAAATTACTTCTATTTATATACACCTTGTCCCTTTATGTCCGAGGCAAGCAGGGGCATTTCTGAGGCACTGCAACCTGAAATTTGAAAAAACGCTTTGAGCCAAAGTCATTAAATGGGTTTCACGTTTTTTCACTCACTGTGCCTTTAATTTGAGACAAAACTTGGCTGTTTCAACTGTTCTTCAGGCAGTAGTGAAAACAAAACCCTATGAGTCAATGTAAATAAAAATACTTTTTTTAAAATTTAAACATTGTCTCTTTATGGCTGACAAAGCATTGACTTTTCTGATACATATGCTCCCATACATATGAATTGGCACCTATTTAACGGTGTTGCACTTTTGGGTTGAGTGCCATCTTGTGGGATTTTTGCCGTACTGCAGCTCCCGTTGTAAATACATTGAGCCGTTGGAAATTAATGGGCGCCTATTTAACGAGGGCCCTCCGGTGGCGATATTGTGGTACTGCAGCTCACATTAGAAAAATGCTTTGAGACAATGGAGTTGAATGTGTCTCAAGTTTTTTCACACACTGTCCCTTTAAAATCTGTCAAAACTTGGCTGCTTTTAAGGGTTCTGTGGGCAGAAATTAAATACAATTTGAGTCAATATAATTTCATGGGACTCAGGTTTGTTCACACGGTGTCCCTTTATGGATAACACTCTTGTGCCCGCCAATAGTGGATGTTCCCGGCTTGTGTTTGGGAACTTGTCGGCCGAACTCCGGGGCTTGTGTTTGGGGACTTGTGCCCGCCACTAGTGGATGTAGACCTGGCTTGTGTTTGGGGACAAGTGGGCCGAGCACCGGGTCTTGAGTTTGGGGACTGGTGGCCGCCACGAGTGGATGTTTTCCCGGCTTGTGTTTGGGGACTAGTGGGCCGAACCCCGGGCTGGTGTTTGCCCGCCACTTGTGGATGTTTTATTATGCATTTCCCAGCCTGAAACGCTCAAAGAAACAATCATTTAATAATGACAATAACTTTGTAACCATACATACTAAAATCATAAATCTTGCTTTCCCCGAAAACTTGTGAATTGTATATATTTAGTGCAGGGATGGTGGAAAATTTCAACTCTTTTCGTTATGCAAACTTTTAAAAAAGTGTGTCTGGCATCCTAAATACCGCTTTATTATGCGATCTCAGCTTGAAACTTCGAAAATAACATCATTTAATAATGACAACAACTTTGTAACCATACATGCCAGAATCATAAAACTTGCTTTCCTGGGTAGGAAAACCTGAAAATGGTACATATTTAGTGCAGGAATGGTGGAAAATTTTAACTTTTTTCATTATGCAAACTTTTAATAATGTGTGACTGGCATCCTAAATACCTCTTTATAATGCGTTTTTCAGCTTGAAACTCCAAAAATAACATCATTTAATAATGACGATAACTGTGTAACCGTACAAGCTAGAATCATTGAACTTGCTTTCCCGGGTTGGAAAACTTGTGAATTTTATATATTCCGTGCAGGAATGGTGGAAAAAGTTCCACTTATCAGTTATGCAAATTTTAAAAAAGTGTGACTGACATCCTAAATACCGCTTTATAATGCATTTTGCAGCCTGAAATGTTTTAAAATAACATCATTTAATAATGACAATAACTTTGTAACCGTTGTGACTTTTTTTTCCAAATCCCCCCATAGAAATGAATTGGCACCTTAACGGTGTTGTCCTTTCGGGTTGAGTGCCATCTTGTGGGATTTTTCCCGTACTGCAGGTCCGATTGTAAATACATTGAGTCTTTGGAAATGAATGGGCGTGTATTTAACGAGTTCCCTCCGGTGGCGTTTTTGCGGTGCTGCAGCTCACAGTAACACTTTAAGACAATGGAGTTGAATGTGTGTCAAGTTTTTTCGGACTGTCCCTTTAAGTTCTGACTAAACTTGACTGTTTTCAACGGATCTGAGGGCTGCAATTAAAAATGCTCAGAGTCAATTTACGTAAAATTACTTCTTTTTATATACACATTGTCCCTTTATGTCCGAGGCAAGCAGGGGCATTTCTGAGGCACTGAAACCTGAAATTTGAAAGAACGCTTTGAGCCAAAGTCATTAAATGGGTTTCACGTTTTTTCACTCACTGTGCCTTTAATTTTTGACAAAACTTGGCTGTTTCAACTGTTCTTCAGGCAGTAATAAAAACAAAACCCTATGAGTCAATGTAAATAAAAAGACTTTTTTTCTATTTAAACATTGTCTCTTTATGGCTGACAAAGCATTGACTTTTCTGATACAAATTCTCCCATACAGATGAATTGGCACCTATTTAACAGTGTTGCACTTTTGGGTTGAGTGCCATCTTGTGGGATTTTTGCCGTACTGCAGCTCCCGTTGTAAATACATTGAGCCGTTGGAAATTAATGGGCGCCTATTTAACGAGGGCCCTCCGGTGGCGATATTGTGGTCCTGCAGCTCACAATAGAAAAATGCTTTGAGACAATGGAGTTGAATGTGTCTCAAGTTTTTTCACACACTGTCCCTTTAAATTCTGTCAATACTTGGCTGCTTTTAAGGGTTCTGTGGGCACAAATTAAATACAATTTGAGTCAATATAATTTCATGGGACTCAGGTTTGTTCACACGGTGTCCCTTTATGGATAACACTCTTGTGCCCGCCAATAGTGGATGTTCCCGGCTTGTGTTTGGGAACTTGTCGGCCGAACTCCGGGGCTTGTGTTTGGGGACTTGTGCCCGCCACTAGTGGATGTAGACCTGGCTTGTGTTTGGGGACAAGTGGGCCGAGCACCGGGTCTTGAGTTTGGGGACTGGTGGCCGCCACGAGTGGATGTTTTCCCGGCTTATGTTTGGGGACTAGTGGGCCGAACCCCGGGCTGGTGTTTGCCCGCCACTTGTGGATGTTTTATTATGCATTTCCCAGCCTGAAACGCTCAAAGAAACAATCATTTAATAATGACAATAACTTTGTAACCATACATACTAAAATCATTAATCTTGCTTTCCCCGAAAACTTGTGAATTGTATATATTTAGTGCAGGGATGGTGGAAAATTTCAACTCTTTTCGTTATGCAAACTTTTAAAAAAGTGTGTCTGGCATCCTAAATGCCGCTTTATTATGCGATCTCAGCTTGAAACTTCGAAAATAACATCATTTAATAATGACAACAACTTTGTAACCATACATGCCAGAATCATAAAACTTGCTTTCCTGGGTAGGAAAACCTGAAAATGGTATATATTTAGTGCAGGAATGGTGGAAAATTTTAACTTTTTTCATTATGCAAACTTTTAATAATGTGTGACTGGCATCCTAAATACCTCTTTATAATGCGTTTTTCAGCTTGAAACTCCAAAAATAACATCATTTAATAATGACGATAACTTTGTAACCGTACAAGCTAGAATTATTGAACTTGCTTTCCCGGGTTTGAAAACTTGTGAATTTTATATATTCCGTGCAGGAATGGTGGAAAAAGTTCCACTTATCAGTTATGCAAATTTTAAAAAAGTGTGACTGACATCCTAAATACCGCTTTATTATGCATTTCGCAGCCTGAAATGTTTTAAAATAACATCATTTAATAATGACAATAACTTTGTAACCGTTGTGACTTTTTTTTCCAAATCCCCCATAGAAATGAATTGGCATTAACGGTGTTGTCCTTTCGTGTTGAGTGCCATCTTGTGGGATTTTTCCCGTACTGCAGGTCCGATTGAAAATACATTGAGCCTTTGGAAATGAATGGGCGTCTATTTAACGAGTTTCCTCCGGTGGCGTTTTTGCGGTACTGCAGCTCAAAGTAACACTTTAAGACAATGGAGTTGAATGTGTGTCAAGTTTTTTCGGGCTGTCCCTTAAGTTCTGACTAAACTTGACTGTTTTCAACGGTTCAGAGGGCTGCAATTAAAAATGCTCAGAGTCAATTTACGTAAAATTACTTCTTTTTATTTACACATCCGAGGCAAGCAGGGGCATTTCTGAGGCACTGCAACCTGAAATTTGACAAAACGCTTTAAGCCAAAGTCATAAATGGGTTTCACGTTTTTTCACTCACTGTGCCTTTAAATTTTGACAAAACTTGGCTGTTTCAACTGTTTTCAGGCAGTAATAAAAACAAGACCCTATGAGTCAATGTAAATAAAAAGACTTTTTTTCAATTTAAACATTGTCTCTTTATGGCTGACAAAGCATTGACTTTTCTGATACAAATTCTCCCGTACAGATGAATTGGCACCTATTTAACAGTGTTGAACTTTTGGGTTGAGTGCCATCTTGTGGGATTTTTGCCGTACTCCAGCTCCCGTTGTAAATACATTGAGCCGTTGGTAATTAATGGGCGCCTTTTTAACGAGCCACTACCCCGGTGGCGATATTGTGGTACTGCAGCTCACATTAGAAAAATGCTTTGAGACAATGGAGTAAATGTGTCTCAAGTTTTTTCAGCCTGAAACGCTCAAAGAAACAATCATTTAATAATGACAATAACTTTGTAACCATACATACTAGAATCATAATTCTTGCTTTCCTGGGTTGGAAATCTTCTAAATTTTCTATATTTAGTGCAAATTTGGTGAAAAAAGCTCAACTTTTTGAGTTATGCAAGTTTTCATACAAGTGTGACTTGCAGGCTGAAAAGCTCTCTTTTAAGCTTATCTGCGCCTGAAACGTCCAAAAAAGCAATCATTTAATAATGACAATAACTTTTGAACCATGCATGCTAGAATCATAATTCTTGCTTTCCTGGGTTGGAAATCTTCTGTATTTTCTATATTTAGTGCAGATTTGGTGAAAAAAGCTCAACATTTTGAGCTATGCAAGTTTTCATACAAGTGTGGCTTGCAGGCTGAAAAGCTCTCTTTTAAGCTTATCTGCGCCTGAAACGTCCGGAAAAGCAATCATTTAATAATGACAATAACTTTTGAACCATGCATACTAGAATCATAATTCTTGCTTTCCTGGGTTGGAAATCTTCTGAATTTTCTATATTTAGTGCAGATTTGGTGAAAAAAGCTCAACTTTTTGAGTTATGCAAGTTTTCATACAAGTGTGACTTGCAGGCTGAAAAGCTCTCTTTTACGCGTATCTGCGCCTGAAACGTCCGAAAAAGCAATCATTTAATAATGACAATAACTTTTGAACCATGCATGCTAGAATCATAATTCTTGCTTTCCTGGGTTGGAAATCTTCTGAATTTTCTAGATTTAGTGCAGATTTGGTGAAAAAAGCTCAAGTTTTTGAGCTATGCAAGTTTTCATACAAGTGTGACTTGCAGGCTGAAAAGCTCTCTCTTAAGCTTATCTGCGCCTGAAACGTCCGAAAAAGCAATCATTTAATAATGACAATAACTTTTGAACCATGCATGCTAGAATCATAATTCTTGTTTTCCTGGGTTGGAAATCTTCTGAATTTTCTATATTTAGTGCAGATTTGGTGAAAAAAGCTCAACTTTTTGAGTTATGCAAGTTTTCATACAAGTGTGACTTGCAGGCTGAAAAGCTCTCTTTTAAGCTTATCTGCGCCTGAAACGTCCGAAAAAGCAATCATGTAATAATGACAATAACCTTTGAACCATGCATGCTAGAATCATAATTCTTGCTTTCCTGTGTTGGAAATCTTCTGAATTTTCTATATTTAGTGCAGATTTGGTGTAAAAAGCTCAACTTTTTGAGTTATGCAAGTTTTCATACAAGTGTGACTTGCAGGCTGAAAAAGCTCTCTTTTAAGCTTATCTGCGCCTGAAACGTCCAAAAAAGCAATCATTTAATAATGACAATAACTTTTGAACCATGCATGCTAGAATCATAATTCTTGCTTTCCTGGGTTGGAAATCTTCTGAATTTTCTATATTTAGTGCAGATTTGGTGAAAAAAGCTCAACTTTTTGAGTTATGCAAGTTTTCATAAAAGTGTGACTTGCAGGCTGGAAAGCCCATTTTTAAGCTTATCTGCGCCTGAAACGTCCAAAAAAGCAATCATTTAATAATGACAATAACTTTTGAACCATGCATGCTAGAATCATAATTCTTGCTTTCCTGGGTGGGAAATCTTCTGAATTTTCTATATTTAGTGCAGATTTGGTGAAAAAACCTCAATTTTTTGAGTTATGCAAGTTTTCATACAAGTGTGACTTGCAGGCTGAAAAGCTCTCTTTTAAGCTTATCTGCGCCTGAAACGTCCGAAAAAGCAATCATTTAATAATGACAATAACTTTTGAACCATGCCTGCTTGAATCATAATTCTTGCTTTCCTGGGTTGGAAATCTTCTGAATTTTCTATATTTAGTGCAGATTTTGTGAAAAATACTCAACTTTTTGAGTTATGCAAGTTTTCATACAAGTGTGACCTGCAGGCTGAAAAGCTCTCTTTTAAGCTTATCTGCGCCTGAAACGTCCAAAAAAGCAATCATTTAATAATGACAATAACTTTTGAACCATGCATGCTAGAATAATAATTCTTGCTTTCCTGGATTGGAAATCTTCTGAATTTTCTATATTTAGTGCAGATTTGGTGAAAAAAGCTCAACTTTTTGAGTTATGCAAGTTTTCATACAAGTGTGACCTGCAGGCTGAAAAGCTCTCTTTTACGCGTATCTGCGCCTGAAACGTCCGAAAAAGCAATCATTTAATAATGACAATAACTTTTGAACCATGCATGCTAGAATCATAATTCTTGCTTTCCTGGGTTGGAAATCTTCTGAATTTTCTATATTTAGTGCAGATTTGGTGAAAAAATCTCAACTTTTTGAGTTATGCAAGTTTTCATACAAGTGTGACTTGCAGGCTGAAAAGCTCTCTTTTAAGCTTATCTGCGCCTGAAACGCCCGAAAAAGCAACCATTTAATAATGACAATAACTTTTGAACCATGCATGCTAGAATCACAATTCTTGCTTTCCTGGGTTGGAAATCTTCTGAATTTTCTATATTTAGTGCAGATTTGGTGAAAAAAGCTCAACTTTTTGAGTTATGCAAGTTTTCATACAAGTGTGACTTGCAGGCTGGAAAGCTCTCTTTTAAGCTTATCTGCGCCTGAAACGTCCGAAAAAGCAATCATTTAATAATGACAATAACTTTTGAACCATGCATGCTAGAATCATAATTCTTGCTTTCCTGGGATGGAAATCTTCTGAATTTTCTATATTTAGTGCAGATTTGGTGAAAAAAGCTCAACTTTTTGAGTTATGCAAGTTTTCATACAAGTGTGACCTGCAGGCTGTAAAGCTCTCTTTTAAGCTTATCTGCGCCTGAAACGTCCAAAAAAGCAATCATTTAATAATGACAATAACTTTTGAACCATGCATGCTAGAATCATAATTCTTGCTTTCCTGGTTTGGAAATCTTCTGAATTTTCTATATTTAGTGCAGATTTGGTGAAAAAAGCTCAACTTTTTGAGTTATGCAAGTTTTCATACAAGTGTGACCTGCAGGCTGAAAAGCTCTCTTTTACGCGTATCTGCGCCTGAAATGTCCGAAAAAGCAATCATTTAATAATGACAATAACTTTTGAACCATGCATGCTGGAATCAAAATTCTTGCTTTCCTGCGTTGGAAATCTTCTGAATTTTCTATATTTAGTGCAGATTTGGTGAAAAAAGCTCAACTTTTTGAGTTATGCAAGTTTTCATACAAGTGTGACTTGCAGGCTGAAAAGCTCTCTTTTAAGCTTATCTGCGCCTGAAACGTCCAAAAAAGCAATCATTTAATAATGACAATAACTTTTGAACCATGCATGCTAGAATCATAATTCTTGCTTTCCTGGGTTGGAAATCTTCTAAATTTTCTATATTTAGTGCAGAATTGGTGAAAAAAGCTCAACTTTCTGAGTTATGCAAGTTTTCATACAAGTGTGACTTGCAGGCTGAAAAGCTAACTTTTAAGCTTATCTGCGCCTGAAACGTCCGAAAAAGCAATCATTTAATAATGACAATAACTTTTGAACCATGCATGCTAGAATCATAATTCTTGCTTTCCTGGGTTGGAAATCTTCTGAATTTTCTATATTTAGTGCAGATTTGGTGAAAAAAGCTCAACTTTTTGAGTTATGCAAGTTTTCATACAAGTGTGACTTGCAGGCTGAAAAGCTCTCTTTTAAGCTTATCTGCGCCTGAAACGTCCGAAAAAGCAATCATGTAATAATGACAATAACCTTTGAACCATGCATGCTAGAATCATAATTCTTGCTTTCCTGTGTTGGAAATCTTCTGAATTTTCTATATTTAGTGCAGATTTGGTGTAAAAAGCTCAACTTTTTGAGTTATGCAAGTTTTCATACAAGTGTGACTTGCAGGCTGAAAAAGCTCTCTTTTAAGCTTATCTGCGCCTGAAACGTCCAAAAAAGCAATCATTTAATAATGACAATAACTTTTGAACCATGCATGCTAGAATCATAATTCTTGCTTTCCTGGGTTGGAAATCTTCTGAATTTTCTATATTTAGTGCAGATTTGGTGAAAAAAGCTCAACTTTTTGAGTTATGCAAGTTTTCATACAAGTGTGACTTGCAGGCTGAAAATTTCTCTTTTACGCTTATCTGCGCCTGAAACGTCCGAAAAAGCAATCATTTAATAATGACAATAACTTTTGAACCATGCATGCTAGAATCATAATTCTTGCTTTCCTGGGTTGGAAATCTTCTGAATTTTCTATATTTAGTGCAGATTTGGTGAAAAAACCTCAATTTTTTGAGTTATGCAAGTTTTCATACAAGTGTGACTTGCAGGCTGAAAAGCTCTCTTTTAAGCTTATCTGCGCCTGAAACGTCCGAAAAAGCAATCATTTAATAATGACAATAACTTTTGAACCATGCCTGCTTGAATCATAATTCTTGCTTTCCTGGGTTGGAAATCTTCAGAATTTTCTATATTTAGTGCAGATTTTGTGAAAAATACTCAACTTTTTGAGTTATGCAAGTTCTCATACAAGTGTGACCTGCAGGCTGAAAAGCTCTCTTTTAAGCTTATCTGCGCCTGAAACGTCCAAAAAAGCAATCATTTAATAATGACAATAACTTTTGAACCATGCATGCTAGAATAATAATTCTTGCTTTCCTGGATTGGAAATCTTCTGAATTTTCTATATTTAGTGCAGATTTGGTGAAAAAAGCTCAACTTTTTGAGTTATGCAAGTTTTCATAAAAGTGTGACTTGCAGGCTGGAAAGCCCATTTTTAAGCTTATCTGCGCCTGAAACGTCCGAAAAAGCAATCATTTAATAATGACAATAACTTTGGAACCATGCATGCTAGAATCATAATTCTTGCTTTTCTAGGTTGGAAATCTTCTGAATTTTCTATATTTAGTGCAGATTTGGTGAAAAAAGCTCAAGTTTTTGAGTTATGCAAGTTTTCATAAAAGTGTGACTTGCAGGCTGGAAAGCCCATTTTTGCACTTCTCTGAGCCTAAAACGTCCGAAAAAGCAATCATTTAATAATGACAATAACGTTTGAACCATGCATGCTAGAATCATAAATCTTGCTTTCCTGGGTTGGAAATCTTCTGAATTTTCTATATTTAGTGCAGATTTGGTGAAAAAAGCTCAACTTTTTGAGTTATGCAAGTTTTCATAAAAGTGTGACTTGCAGGCTGGAAAGCCCATTTTTAAGCTTATCTGCGCCTGAAACGTCCGAAAAAGCAATCATTTAATAATGACAATAACTTTTGAACCACGCATGCTAGAATCATAAATCTTGCTTTCCTGGGTTGGAAATCTTCTGAATTTTCTATATTTAGTGCAGATTTGGTGAAAAAAGCTCAACTTTTTGAGTTATGCAAGTTTTCATAAAAGTGTGACTTGCAGGCTGGAAAGCCCATTTTTAAGCTTATCTGCGCCTGAAACGTCCGAAAAAGCAATCATTTAATAATGACAATAACTTTTGAACCATGCATGCTAGAATCATAAATCTTGCTTTCCTGGGTTGGAAATCTTCTGAATTTTCTATATTTAGTGCAGATTTGGTGAAAAAAGCTCAACTTTTTGAGTTATGCAAGTTTTCATAAAAGTGTGACTTGCAGGCTGGAAAGCCCATTTTTAAGCTTATCTGCGCCTGAAACGTCCGAAAAAGCAATCATTTAATAATGACAATAACTTTTGAACCATGCATGCTAGAATCATAATTCTTGCTTTCCTGGGTTGGAAATCTTCTGAATTTTCTATATTTAGTGCAGATTTGGTGAAAAAAGCTCAACTTTTTGAGTTATGCAAGTTTTCATAAAAGTGTGACTTGCAGGCTGGAAAGCCCATTTTTAAGCTTATCTGCGCCTGAAACGTCCGAAAAAGCAATCATTTAATAATGACAATAACTTTGGAACCATGCATGCTAGAATCATAATTCTTGCTTTTCTAGGTTGGAAATCTTCTGAATTTTCTATATTTAGTGCAGATTTGGTGAAAAAAGCTCAAGTTTTTGAGTTATGCAAGTTTTCATAAAAGTGTGACTTGCAGGCTGGAAAGCCCATTTTTGCACTTCTCTGAGCCTAAAACGTCCGAAAAAGCAATCATTTAATAATGACAATAACGTTTGAACCATGCATGCTAGAATCATAAATCTTGCTTTCCTGGGTTGGAAATCTTCTGAATTTTCTATATTTAGTGCAGATTTGGTGAAAAAAGCTCAACTTTTTGAGTTATGCAAGTTTTCATAAAAGTGTGACTTGCAGGCTGGAAAGCCCATTTTTAAGCTTATCTGCGCCTGAAACGTCCGAAAAAGCAATCATTTAATAATGACAATAACTTTTGAACCACGCATGCTAGAATCATAAATCTTGCTTTCCTGGGTTGGAAATCTTCTGAATTTTCTATATTTAGTGCAGATTTGGTGAAAAAAGCTCAACTTTTTGAGTTATGCAAGTTTTCATAAAAGTGTGACTTGCAGGCTGGAAAGCCCATTTTTAAGCTTATCTGCGCCTGAAACGTCCGAAAAAGCAATCATTTAATAATGACAATAACTTTTGAACCATGCATGCTAGAATCATAAATCTTGCTTTCCTGGGTTGGAAATCTTCTGAATTTTCTATATTTAGTGCAGATTTGGTGAAAAAAGCTCAACTTTTTGAGTTATGCAAGTTTTCATAAAAGTGTGACTTGCAGGCTGGAAAGCCCATTTTTAAGCTTATCTGCGCCTGAAACGTCCGAAAAAGCAATCATTTAATAATGACAATAACTTTTGAACCATGCATGCTAGAATCATAATTCTTGCTTTCCTGGGTTGGAAATCTTCTGAATTTTCTATATTTAGTGCAGATTTGGTGAAAAAAGCTCAACTTTTTGAGTTATGCAAGTTTTCATAAAAGTGTGACTTGCAGGCTGGAAAGCCCATTTTTAAGCTTATCTGCGCCTGAAACGTCCGAAAAAGCAATCATTTAATAATGACAATAACTTTGGAACCATGCATGCTAGAATCATAATTCTTGCTTTTCTAGGTTGGAAATCTTCTGAATTTTCTATATTTAGTGCAGATTTGGTGAAAAAAGCTCAACTTTTTGAGTTATGCAAGTTTTCATAAAAGTGTGACTTGCAGGCTGGAAAGCCCATTTTTGCACTTCTCTGAGCCTAAAACGTCCGAAAAAGCAATCATTTAATAATGACAATAACTTTTGAACCATGCATGCTAGAATCATAATTCTTGCTTTCCTGGGTTGGAAATCTTCTGAATTTTCTATATTTAGTGCAGATTTGGTGAAAAAAGCTCAACTTTTTGAGTTATGCAAGTTTTCATAAAAGTGTGACTTGCAGGCTGGAAAGCCCATTTTTAAGCTTATCTGCGCCTGAAACGTCCGAAAAAGCAATCATTTAATAATGACAATAACTTTTGAACCATGCATGCTAGAATCATAATTCTTGCTTTCCTGGGTTGGAAATCTTCTGAATTTTCTATATTTAGTGCAGATTTGGTGAAAAAAGCTCAACTTTTTGAGTTATGCAAGTTTTCATAAAAGTGTGACTTGCAGGCTGGAAAGCCCATTTTTAAGCTTATCTGCGCCTGAAACGTCCGAAAAAGCAATCATTTAATAATGACAATAACTTTTGAACCATGCATGCTAGAATCATATATCTTGCTTTCCTGGGTTGGAAATCTTCTGAATTTTCTATATTTAGTGCAGATTTGGTGAAAAAAGCTCAAGTTTTTGAGTTATGCAAGTTTTCATAAAAGTGTGACTTGCAGGCTGGAAAGCCCATTTTTAAGCTTTATCTGCGCCTGAAACGTCCGAAAAAGCAATCATTTAATAATGACAATAACTTTTGAACCATGCATGCTAGAATCATAATTCTTGCTTTCCTGGGTTGGAAATCTTCTGAATTTTCTATATTTAGTGCAGATTTGGTGAAAAAAGCTCAACTTTTTGAGTTATGCAAGTTTTCATAAAAGTGTGACTTGCAGGCTGGAAAGCCCATTTTTAAGCTTATCTGCGCCTGAAACGTCCGAAAAAGCAATCATTTAATAATGACAATAACTTTGGAACCATGCATGCTAGAATCATAATTCTTGCTTTTCTAGGTTGGAAATCTTCTGAATTTTCTATATTTAGTGCAGATTTGGTGAAAAAAGCTCAAGTTTTTGAGTTATGCAAGTTTTCATAAAAGTGTGACTTGCAGGCTGGAAAGCCCATTTTTGCACTTCTCTGAGCCTAAAACGTCCGAAAAAGCAATCATTTAATAATGACAATAACTTTTGAACCATGCATGCTAGAATCATAAATCTTGCTTTCCTGGGTTGGAAATCTTCTGAATTTTCTATATTTAGTGCAGATTTGGTGAAAAAAGCTCAACTTTTTGAGTTATGCAAGTTTTCATAAAAGTGTGACTTGCAGGCTGGAAAGCCCATTTTTAAGCTTATCTGCGCCTGAAACGTCCGAAAAAGCAATCATTTAATAATGACAATAACTTTTGAACCATGCATGCTAGAATCATAACTCTTGCTTTCCTGGGTTGGAAATCTTCTGAATTTTCTATATTTAGTGCAGATTTGGTGAAAAAAGCTCAACTTTTTGAGTTATGCAAGTTTTCATAAAAGTGTGACTTGCAGGCTGGAAAGCCCATTTTTAAGCTTATCTGCGCCTGAAACGTCCGAAAAAGCAATCATTTAATAATGACAATAACTTTGGAACCATGCATGCTAGAATCATAATTCTTGCTTTTCTAGGTTGGAAATCTTCTGAATTTTCTATATTTAGTGCAGATTTGGTGAAAAAAGCTCAAGTTTTTGAGTTATGCAAGTTTTCATAAAAGTGTGACTTGCAGGCTGGAAAGCCCATTTTTGCACTTCTCTGAGCCTAAAACGTCCGAAAAAGCAATCATTTAATAATGACAATAACTTTTGAACCATGCATGCTAGAATCATAAATCTTGCTTTCCTGGGTTGGAAATCTTCTGAATTTTCTATATTTAGTGCAGATTTGGTGAAAAAAGCTCAACCTTTTGAGTTATGCAAGTTTTCATAAAAGTGTGACTTGCAGGCTGGAAAGCCCATTTTTAAGCTTATCTGCGCCTGAAACGTCCGAAAAAGCAATCATTTAATAATGACAATAACTTTTGAACCACGCATGCTAGAATCATAAATCTTGCTTTCCTGGGTTGGAAATCTTCTGAATTTTCTATATTTAGTGCAGATTTGGTGAAAAAAGCTCAACTTTTTGAGTTATGCAAGTTTTCATAAAAGTGTGACTTGCAGGCTGAAAAGCTAACTTTTAAGCTTATCTGCGCCTGAAACGTCCGAAAAAGCAATCATTTAATAATGACAATAACTTTTGAACCATGCATGCTAGAATCATAATTCTTGCTTTCCTGGGTTGGAAATCTTCTGAATTTTCTATATTTAGTGCAGATTTGGTGAAAAAATCTCAACTTTTTGAGTTATGCAAGTTTTCATACAAGTGTGACTTGCAGGCTGAAAAGCTCTCTTTTAAGCTTATCTGCGCCTGAAACGCCCGAAAAAGCAACCATTTAATAATGACAATAACTTTTGAACCATGCATGCTAGAATCACAATTCTTGCTTTCCTGGGTTGGAAATCTTCTGAATTTTCTATATTTAGTGCAGATTTGGTGAAAAAAGCTCAACTTTTTGAGTTATGCAAGTTTTCATACAAGTGTGACTTGCAGGCTGGAAAGCTCTCTTTAAGCTTATCTGCGCCTGAAACGTCCGAAAAAGCAATCATTTAATAATGACAATAACTTTTGAACCATGCATGCTAGAATCATAATTCTTGCTTTCCTGGGATGGAAATCTTCTGAATTTTCTATATTTAGTGCAGATTTGGTGAAAAAAGCTCAACTTTTTGAGTTATGCAAGTTTTCATACAAGTGTGACCTGCAGGCTGTAAAGCTCTCTTTTAAGCTTATCTGCGCCTGAAACGTCCAAAAAAGCAATCATTTAATAATGACAATAACTTTTGAACCATGCATGCTAGAATCATAATTCTTGCTTTCCTGGTTTGGAAATCTTCTGAATTTTCTATATTTAGTGCAGATTTGGTGAAAAAAGCTCAACTTTTTGAGTTATGCAAGTTTTCATACAAGTGTGACCTGCAGGCTGAAAAGCTCTCTTTTACGCGTATCTGCGCCTGAAATGTCCGAAAAAGCAATCATTTAATAATGACAATAACTTTTGAACCATGCATGCTGGAATCAAAATTCTTGCTTTCCTGCGTTGGAAATCTTCTGAATTTTCTATATTTAGTGCAGATTTGGTGAAAAAAGCTCAACTTTTTGAGTTATGCAAGTTTTCATACAAGTGTGACTTGCAGGCTGAAAAGCTCTCTTTTAAGCTTATCTGCGCCTGAAACGTCCAAAAAAGCAATCATTTAATAATGACAATAACTTTTGAACCATGCATGCTAGAATCATAATTCTTGCTTTCCTGGGTTGGAAATCTTCTAAATTTTCTATATTTAGTGCAGAATTGGTGAAAAAAGCTCAACTTTCTGAGTTATGCAAGTTTTCATACAAGTGTGACTTGCAGGCTGAAAAGCTAACTTTTAAGCTTATCTGCGCCTGAAACGTCCGAAAAAGCAATCATTTAATAATGACAATAACTTTTGAACCATGCATGCTAGAATCATAATTCTTGCTTTCCTGGGTTGGAAATCTTCTGAATTTTCTATATTTAGTGCAGATTTGGTGAAAAAAGCTCAACTTTTTGAGTTATGCAAGTTTTCATACAAGTGTGACTTGCAGGCTGAAAAGCTCTCTTTTAAGCTTATCTGCGCCTGAAACGTCCGAAAAAGCAATCATGTAATAATGACAATAACCTTTGAACCATGCATGCTAGAATCATAATTCTTGCTTTCCTGTGTTGGAAATCTTCTGAATTTTCTATATTTAGTGCAGATTTGGTGTAAAAAGCTCAACTTTTTGAGTTATGCAAGTTTTCATACAAGTGTGACTTGCAGGCTGAAAAAGCTCTCTTTTAAGCTTATCTGCGCCTGAAACGTCCAAAAAAGCAATCATTTAATAATGACAATAACTTTTGAACCATGCATGCTAGAATCATAATTCTTGCTTTCCTGGGTTGGAAATCTTCTGAATTTTCTATATTTAGTGCAGATTTGGTGAAAAAAGCTCAACTTTTTGAGTTATGCAAGTTTTCATACAAGTGTGACTTGCAGGCTGAAAAGCTCTCTTTTAAGCTTATCTGCGCCTGAAACGTCCGAAAAAGCAATCATTTAATAATGACAATAACTTTTGAACCATGCCTGCTTGAATCATAATTCTTGCTTTCCTGGGTTGGAAATCTTCAGAATTTTCTATATTTAGTGCAGATTTTGTGAAAAATACTCAACTTTTTGAGTTATGCAAGTTCTCATACAAGTGTGACCTGCAGGCTGAAAAGCTCTCTTTTAAGCTTATCTGCGCCTGAAACGTCCAAAAAAGCAATCATTTAATAATGACAATAACTTTTGAACCATGCATGCTAGAATAATAATTCTTGCTTTCCTGGATTGGAAATCTTCTGAATTTTCTATATTTAGTGCAGATTTGGTGAAAAAAGCTCAAGTTTTTGAGTTATGCAAGTTTTCATAAAAGTGTGACTTGCAGGCTGGAAAGCCCATTTTTGCACTTCTCTGAGCCTAAAACGTCCGAAAAAGCAATCATTTAATAATGACAATAACTTTTGAACCATGCATGCTAGAATCATAAATCTTGCTTTCCTGGGTTGTAAATCTTCTGAATTTTCTATATTTAGTGCAGATTTGGTGAAAAAAGCTCAACTTTTTGAGTTATGCAAGTTTTCATAAAAGTGTGACTTGCAGGCTGGAAAGCCCATTTTTAAGCTTATCTGCGCCTGAAACGTCCGAAAAAGCAATCATTTAATAATGACAATAACTTTTGAACCATGCATGCTAGAATCATAAATCTTGCTTTCCTGGGTTGGAAATCTTCTGAATTTTCTATATTTAGTGCAGATTTGGTGAAAAAAGCTCAACTTTTTGAGTTATGCAAGTTTTCATAAAAGTGTGACTTGCAGGCTGGAAAGCCCATTTTTAAGCTTATCTGCGCCTGAAACGTCCGAAAAAGCAATCATTTAATAATGACAATAACTTTTGAACCATGCATGCTAGAATCATAATTCTTGCTTTCCTGGGTTGGAAATCTTCTGAATTTTCTATATTTAGTGCAGATTTGGTGAAAAAAGCTCAACTTTTTGAGTTATGCAAGTTTTCATAAAAGTGTGACTTGCAGGCTGGAAAGCCCATTTTTGCACTTCTCTGAGCCTGAAACGTCCGAAAAAGCAATCATTTAATAATGACAATAACTTTTGAACCATGCATGCTAGAATCATAAATCTTGCTTTCCTGGGTTGGAAATCTTCTGAATTTTCTATATTTAGTGCAGATTTGGTGAAAAAAGCTCAACTTTTTGAGTTATGCAAGTTTTCATAAAAGTGTGACTTGCAGGCTGGAAAGCCCATTTTTAAGCTTATCTGCGCCTGAAACGTCCGAAAAAGCAATCATTTAATAATGACAATAACTTTTGAACCATGCATGCTAGAATCATAATTCTTGCTTTCCTGGGTTGGAAATCTTCTGAATTTTCTATATTTAGTGCAGATTTGGTGAAAAAAGCTCAACTTTTTGAGTTATGCAAGTTTTCATAAAAGTGTGACTTGCAGGCTGGAAAGCCCATTTTTAAGCTTATCTGCGCCTGAAACGTCCGAAAAAGCAATCATTTAATAATGACAATAACTTTGGAACCATGCATGCTAGAATCATAATTCTTGCTTTTCTAGGTTGGAAATCTTCTGAATTTTCTATATTTAGTGCAGATTTGGTGAAAAAAGCTCAACTTTTTGAGTTATGCAAGTTTTCATAAAAGTGTGACTTGCAGGCTGGAAAGCCCATTTTTGCACTTCTCTGAGCCTAAAACGTCCGAAAAAGCAATCATTTAATAATGACAATAACTTTTGAACCATGCATGCTAGAATCATAAATCTTGCTTTCCTGGGTTGGAAATCTTCTGAATTTTCTATATTTAGTGCAGATTTGGTGAAAAAAGCTCAACTTTTTGAGTTATGCAAGTTTTCATAAAAGTGTGACTTGCAGGCTGGAAAGCCCATTTTTAAGCTTATCTGCGCCTGAAACGTCCGAAAAAGCAATCATTTAATAATGACAATAACTTTTGAACCATGCATGCTAGAATCATAATTCTTGCTTTCCTGGGTTGGAAATCTTCTGAATTTTCTATATTTAGTGCAGATTTGGTGAAAAAACCTCAATTTTTTGAGTTATGCAAGTTTTCATACAAGTGTGACTTGCAGGCTGAAAAGCTCTCTTTTAAGCTTATCTGCGCCTGAAACGTCCGAAAAAGCAATCATTTAATAATGACAATAACTTTTGAACCATGCCTGCTTGAATCATAATTCTTGCTTTCCTGGGTTGGAAATCTTCTGAATTTTCTATATTTAGTGCAGATTTTGTGAAAAATACTCAACTTTTTGAGTTATGCAAGTTTTCATACAAGTGTGACCTGCAGGCTGAAAAGCTCTCTTTTAAGCTTATCTGCGCCTGAAACGTCCGAAAAAGCAATCATTTAATAATGACAATAACTTTTGAACCATGCATGCTAGAATCATAAATCTTGCTTTCCTGGGTTGGAAATCTTCTGAATTTTCTATATTTAGTGCAGATTTGGTGAAAAAAGCTCAACTTTTTGAGTTATGCAAGTTTTCATAAAAGTGTGACTTGCAGGCTGGAAAGCCCATTTTTAAGCTTATCTGCGCCTGAAACGTCCGAAAAAGCAATCATTTAATAATGACAATAACTTTTGAACAATGCATGCTAGAATCATAATTCTTACTTTCCTGGGTTGGAAATCTTCTGAATTTTCTATATTTAGTGCAGATTTGGTGAAAAAAGCTCAACTTTTTGAGTTATGCAAGTTTTCATAAAAGTGTGACTTGCAGGCTGGAAAGCCCATTTTTAAGCTTATCTGCGCCTGAAACGTCCGAAAAAGCAATCATTTAATAATGACAATAACTTTTGAACCATGCATGCTAGAATCATAATTCTTGCTTTCCTGGGTTGGAAATCTTCTGAATTTTCTATATTTAGTGCAGATTTGGTGAAAAAACCTCAATTTTTTGAGTTATGCAAGTTTTCATACAAGTGTGACTTGCAGGCTGAAAAGCTCTCTTTTAAGCTTATCTGCGCCTGAAACGTCCGAAAAAGCAATCATTTAATAATGACAATAACTTTTGAACCATGCCTGCTTGAATCATAATTCTTGCTTTCCTGGGTTGGAAATCTTCTGAATTTTCGATATTTAGTGCAGATTTTGTGAAAAATACTCAACTTTTTGAGTTATGCAAGTTTTCATACAAGTGTGACCTGCAGGCTGAAAAGCTCTCTTTTAAGCTTATCTGCGCCTGAAACGTCCGAAAAAGCAATCATTTAATAATGACAATAACTTTTGAACCATGCATGCTAGAATCATATATCTTGCTTTCCTGGGTTGGAAATCTTCTGAATTTTCTATATTTAGTGCAGATTTGGTGAAAAAAGCTCAAGTTTTTGAGTTATGCAAGTTTTCATAAAAGTGTGACTTGCAGGCTGGAAAGCCCATTTTTAAGCTTTATCTGCGCCTGAAACGTCCGAAAAAGCAATCATTTAATAATGACAATAACTTTTGAACCATGCATGCTAGAATCATAATTCTTGCTTTCCTGGGTTGGAAATCTTCTGAATTTTCTATATTTAGTGCAGATTTGGTGAAAAAAGCTCAACTTTTTGAGTTATGCAAGTTTTCATAAAAGTGTGACTTGCAGGCTGGAAAGCCCATTTTTAAGCTTATCTGCGCCTGAAACGTCCGAAAAAGCAATCATTTAATAATGACAATAACTTTGGAACCATGCATGCTAGAATCATAATTCTTGCTTTTCTAGGTTGGAAATCTTCTGAATTTTCTATATTTAGTGCAGATTTGGTGAAAAAAGCTCAAGTTTTTGAGTTATGCAAGTTTTCATAAAAGTGTGACTTGCAGGCTGGAAAGCCCATTTTTGCACTTCTCTGAGCCTAAAACGTCCGAAAAAGCAATCATTTAATAATGACAATAACTTTTGAACCATGCATGCTAGAATCATAAATCTTGCTTTCCTGGGTTGGAAATCTTCTGAATTTTCTATATTTAGTGCAGATTTGGTGAAAAAAGCTCAACTTTTTGAGTTATGCAAGTTTTCATAAAAGTGTGACTTGCAGGCTGGAAAGCCCATTTTTAAGCTTATCTGCGCCTGAAACGTCCGAAAAAGCAATCATTTAATAATGACAATAACTTTTGAACCATGCATGCTAGAATCATAACTCTTGCTTTCCTGGGTTGGAAATCTTCTGAATTTTCTATATTTAGTGCAGATTTGGTGAAAAAAGCTCAACTTTTTGAGTTATGCAAGTTTTCATAAAAGTGTGACTTGCAGGCTGGAAAGCCCATTTTTAAGCTTATCTGCGCCTGAAACGTCCGAAAAAGCAATCATTTAATAATGACAATAACTTTGGAACCATGCATGCTAGAATCATAATTCTTGCTTTTCTAGGTTGGAAATCTTCTGAATTTTCTATATTTAGTGCAGATTTGGTGAAAAAAGCTCAAGTTTTTGAGTTATGCAAGTTTTCATAAAAGTGTGACTTGCAGGCTGGAAAGCCCATTTTTGCACTTCTCTGAGCCTAAAACGTCCGAAAAAGCAATCATTTAATAATGACAATAACTTTTGAACCATGCATGCTAGAATCATAAATCTTGCTTTCCTGGGTTGGAAATCTTCTGAATTTTCTATATTTAGTGCAGATTTGGTGAAAAAAGCTCAACTTTTTGAGTTATGCAAGTTTTCATAAAAGTGTGACTTGGAGGCTGGAAAGCCCATTTTTAAGCTTATCTGCGCCTGAAACGTCCGAAAAAGCAATCATTTAATAATGACAATAACTTTTGAACCATGCATGCTAGAATCATAATTCTTGCTTTCCTGGGTTGGAAATCTTCTGAATTTTCTATATTCAGTGCAGATTTGGTGAAAAAAGCTCAACTTTTTGAGTTATGCAAGTTTTCATAAAAGTGTGACTTGCAGGCTGGAAAGCCATTTTTGCACTTCTCTGAGCCTAAAACGTCCGAAAAAGCAATCATTTAATAATGACAATAACTTTTGAACCATGCATGCTAGAATCATAAATCTTGCTTTCCTGGGTTGGAAATCTTCTGAATTTTCTATATTTAGTGCAGATTTGGTGAAAAAAGCTCAACTTTTTGAGTTATGCAAGTTTTCATAAAAGTGTGACTTGCAGGCTGGAAAGCCCATTTTTAAGCTTATCTGCGCCTGAAACGTCCGAAAAAGCAATCATTTAATAATGACAATAACTTTTGAACCATGCATGCTAGAATCATAATTCTTGCTTTCCTGGGTTGGAAATCTTCTGAATTTTCTATATTTAGTGCAGATTTGGTGAAAAAAGCTCAACTTTTTGAGTTATGCAAGTTTTCATAAAAGTGTGACTTGCAGGCTGGAAAGCCCATTTTTAAGCTTATCTGCGCCTGAAACGTCCGAAAAAGCAATCATTTAATAATGACAATAACTTTGGAACCATGCATGCTAGAATCATAATTCTTGCTTTTCTAGGTTGGAAATCTTCTGAATTTTCTATATTTAGTGCAGATTTGGTGAAAAAAGCTCAAGTTTTTGAGTTATGCAAGTTTTCATAAAAGTGTGACTTGCAGGCTGGAAAGCCCATTTTTGCACTTCTCTGAGCCTAAAACGTCCGAAAAAGCAATCATTTAATAATGACAATAACTTTTGAACCATGCATGCTAGAATCATAATTCTTGCTTTCCTGGGTTGGAAATCTTCTGAATTTTCTATATTTAGTGCAGATTTGGTGAAAAAAGCTCAACTTTTTGAGTTATGCAAGTTTTCATAAAAGTGTGACTTGCAGGCTGGAAAGCCCATTTTTAAGCTTATCTGCGCCTGAAACGTCCGAAAAAGCAATCATTTAATAATGACAATAACTTTGGAACCATGCATGCTAGAATCATAATTCTTGCTTTTCTAGGTTGGAAATCTTCTGAATTTTCTATATTTAGTGCAGATTTGGTGAAAAAAGCTCAAGTTTTTGAGTTATGCAAGTTTTCATAAAAGTGTGACTTGCAGGCTGGAAAGCCCATTTTTGCACTTCTCTGAGCCTAAAACGTCCGAAAAAGCAATCATTTAATAATGACAATAACTTTTGAACCATGCATGCTAGAATCATAAATCTTGCTTTCCTGGTTGGAAATCTTCTGAATTTTCTATATTTAGTGCAGATTTGGTGAAAAAAGCTCAACCTTTTGAGTTATGCAAGTTTTCATAAAAGTGTGACTTGCAGGCTGGAAAGCCCATTTTTAAGCTTATCTGCGCCTGAAACGTCCGAAAAAGCAATCATTTAATAATGACAATAACTTTTGAACCACGCATGCTAGAATCATAAATCTTGCTTTCCTGGGTTGGAAATCTTCTGAATTTTCTATATTTAGTGCAGATTTGGTGAAAAAAGCTCAACTTTTTGAGTTATGCAAGTTTTCATAAAAGTGTGACTTGCAGGCTGGAAAGCCCATTTTTAAGCTTATCTGCGCCTGAAACGTCCGAAAAAGCAATCATTTAATAATGACAATAACTTTTGAACCATGCATGCTAGAATCATAATTCTTGCTTTCCTGGGTTGGAAATCTTCTGAATTTTCTATATTTAGTGCAGATTTGGTGAAAAAAGCTCAACTTTTTGAGTTATGCAAGTTTTCATAAAAGTGTGACTTGCAGGCTGGAAAGCCCATTTTTAAGCTTATCTGCGCCTGAAACGTCCGAAAAAGCAATCATTTAATAATGACAATAACTTTGGAACCATGCATGCTAGAATCATAATTCTTGCTTTTCTAGGTTGGAAATCTTCTGAATTTTCTATATTTAGTGCAGATTTGGTGAAAAAAGCTCAAGTTTTTGAGTTATGCAAGTTTTCATAAAAGTGTGACTTGCAGGCTGGAAAGCCCATTTTTGCACTTCTCTGAGCCTAAAACGTCCGAAAAAGCAATCATTTAATAATGACAATAACTTTTGAACCATGCATGCTAGAATCATAATTCTTGCTTTCCTGGGTTGGAAATCTTCTGATTTTCTATATTTAGTGCAGATTTGGTGAAAAAAGCTCAACTTTTTGAGTTATGCAAGTTTTCATAAAAGTGTGACTTGCAGGCTGGAAAGCCCATTTTTAAGCTTATCTGCGCCTGAAACGTCCGAAAAAGCAATCATTTAATAATGACAATAACTTTGGAACCATGCATGCTAGAATCATAATTCTTGCTTTTCTAGGTTGGAAATCTTCTGAATTTTCTATATTTAGTGCAGATTTGGTGAAAAAAGCTCAAGTTTTTGAGTTATGCAAGTTTTCATAAAAGTGTGACTTGCAGGCTGGAAAGCCCATTTTTGCACTTCTCTGAGCCTAAAACGTCCGAAAAAGCAATCATTTAATAATGACAATAACTTTTGAACCATGCATGCTAGAATCATAAATCTTGCTTTCCTGGGTTGGAAATCTTCTGAATTTTCTATATTTAGTGCAGATTTGGTGAAAAAAGCTCAACCTTTTGAGTTATGCAAGTTTTCATAAAAGTGTGACTTGCAGGCTGGAAAGCCCATTTTTAAGCTTATCTGCGCCTGAAACGTCCGAAAAAGCAATCATTTAATAATGACAATAACTTTTGAACCACGCATGCTAGAATCATAAATCTTGCTTTCCTGGGTTGGAAATCTTCTGAATTTTCTATATTTAGTGCAGATTTGGTGAAAAAAGCTCAACTTTTTGAGTTATGCAAGTTTTCATAAAAGTGTGACTTGCAGGCTGGAAAGCCCATTTTTAAGCTTATCTGCGCCTGAAACGTCCGAAAAAGCAATCATTTAATAATGACAATAACTTTTGAACCATGCATGTTAGAATCATAAATCTTGCTTTCCTGGGTTGGAAATCTTCTGAATTTTCTATATTTAGTGCAGATTTGGTGAAAAAAGCTCAACTTTTTGAGTTATGCAAGTTTTCATAAAAGTGTGACTTGCAGGCTGGAAAGCCCATTTTTAAGCTTATCTGCGCCTGAAACGTCCGAAAAAGCAATCATTTAATAATGACAATAACTTTTGAACCATGCATGCTAGAATCATAATTCTTGCTTTCCTGGGTTGGAAATCTTCTGAATTTTCTATATTTAGTGCAGATTTGGTGAAAAAAGCTCAACTTTTTGAGTTATGCAAGTTTTCATAAAAGTGTGACTTGCAGGCTGGAAAGCCCATTTTTAAGCTTATCTGCGCCTGAAACGTCCGAAAAAGCAATCATTTAATAATGACAATAACTTTTGAACCATGCATGCTAGAATCATAATTCTTGCTTTCCTGGGTTGGAAATCTTCTGAATTTTCTATATTTAGTGCAGATTTGGTGAAAAAAGCTCAACTTTTTGAGTTATGCAAGTTTTCATAAAAGTGTGACTTGCAGGCTGGAAAGCCCATTTTTAAGCTTATCTGCGCCTGAAACGTCCGAAAAAGCAATCATTTAATAATGACAATAACTTTGGAACCATGCATGCTAGAATCATAATTCTTGCTTTTCTAGGTTGGAAATCTTCTGAATTTTCTATATTTAGTGCAGATTTGGTGAAAAAAGCTCAAGTTTTTGAGTTATGCAAGTTTTCATAAAAGTGTGACTTGCAGGCTGGAAAGCCCATTTTTGCACTTCTCTGAGCCTAAAACGTCCGAAAAAGCAATCATTTAATAATGACAATAACTTTTGAACCATGCATGCTAGAATCATAAATCTTGCTTTCCTGGGTTGGAACTCTTCTGAATTTTCTATATTTAGTGCAGATTTGGTGAAAAAAGCTCAACTTTTTGAGTTATGCAAGTTTTCATAAAAGTGTGACTTGCAGGCTGGAAAGCCCATTTTTAAGCTTATCTGCGCCTGAAACGTCCGAAAAAGCAATCATTTAATAATGACAATAACTTTTGAACCATGCATGCTAGAATCATAATTCTTGCTTTCTTGGGTTGGAAATCGTCTGAATTTTCTATATTTAGTGCAGATTTGGTGAAAAAAGCTCAACTTTTTGAGTTATGCAAGTTTTCATAAAAGTGTGACTTGCAGGCTGGAAAGCCCATTTTTAAGCTTATCTGCGCCTGAAACGTCCGAAAAAGCAATCATTTAATAATGACAATAACTTTGGAACCATGCATGCTAGAATCATAATTCTTGCTTTTCTAGGTTGGAAATCTTCTGAATTTTCTATATTTAGTGCAGATTTGGTGAAAAAAGCTCAACTTTTTGAGTTATGCAAGTTTTCATAAAAGTGTGACTTGCAGGCTGGAAAGCCCATTTTTGCACTTCTCTGAGCCTAAAACGTCCGAAAAAGCAATCATTTAATAATGACAATAACTTTTGAACCATGCATGCTAGAATCATAAATCTTGCTTTCCTGGGTTGGAAATCTTCTGAATTTTCTATATTTAGTGCAGATTTGGTGAAAAAAGCTCAACTTTTTGAGTTATGCAAGTTTTCATAAAAGTGTGACTTGCAGGCTGGAAAGCCCATTTTTAAGCTTATCTGCGCCTGAAACGTCCGAAAAAGCAATCATTTAATAATGACAATAACTTTTGAACCATGCATGCTAGAATCATAATTCTTGCTTTCCTGGGTTGGAAATCTTCTGAATTTTCTATATTTAGTGCAGATTTGGTGAAAAAGCTCAACTTTTTGAGTTATGCAAGTTTTCATACAAGTGTGACTTGCAGGCTGAAAAGCTCTCTTTTAAGCTTATCTGCGCCTGAAACGTCCGAAAAAGCAATCATTTAATAATGACAATAACTTTTGAACCATGCATGCTAGAATCATAATTCCTGCTTTCCAGGGTTGGAAATCTTCTGAATTTTCTATATTTAGTGCAGATTTGGTGAAAAAAGCTCAACTTTTTGAGTTATGCAAGTTTTCATACAAGTGTGACTTGCAGGCTGAAAAGCTCTCTTTTAAGCTTATCTGCGCCTGAAACGTCCGAAAAAGCAATCATTTAATAATGACAATAACTTTTGAACATGCATGCTAGAAGCATAATTCTTGCTTTCCTGGGTTGGAAATCTTCTGAATTTTCTATATTTAGTGCAGATTCGGTGATAAAAGCTCAACTTTTTGAGTTATGCAAGTTTTTATACAAGTGTGACTTGCAGGCTGAAAAGCTCTCTTTTAAGCTTATCTGCGCCTGAAACATCCGAAAAAGCAATCATTTAATAATGACAATAACTTTTGAACCATGCATGCTAGAATCATAATTCTTGCTTTCCTGGGTTGGAAATCTTCTGAATTTTCTATATTTAGTGCAGATTTGGTGAAAAAAGCTCAACTTTTTGAGTTATGCAAGTTTTCATACATGTGTGACTTGCAGGCTGAAAAGCTCTCTTTTAAGCTTATCTGCGCCTGAAACGTCCAAAAAAGCAATCATTTAATAATGACAATAACTTTTGAACCATGCATGCTAGAATCATGATTCTTGCTTTCCTGGGTTGGAAATCTTCTGAATTTTCTATATTTAGTGCAGATTTGGTGAAAAAAGCTCAACTTTTTGAGTTATGCAAGTTTTCATACAAGTGTGACTTGCAGGCTGAAAAGCTCTCTTTTAAGCTTATCAGCGCCTGAAACGTCCGATAAAGCAATCATTTAATAACAACAATACCTTTTGAACCATGCATGCTAAAATCATAATTCTTGCTTTCCTGGGTTGGAAATCTTCTGAATTTTCTATATTTAGTGCAGATTTGGTGAAAAAAGCTCAACTTTTTGAGTTATGCAAGTTTTCATACAAGTGTGACTTGCAGGCTGAAAAGTTCTCTTTTACGCCTATCTGCACCTGTAACGTCCAAAAAAGCAATCATTTAATAATGACAATAACTTTTGAACCATGCATGCTAGAATCATAATTCTTGCTTTCCTGGGTTGGAAATCTTCTGAATTTTCTATATTTAGTGCAGATTCGGTGAAAAAAGCTCAACTTTTTGAGTTATGTAAGTTTTCATACAAGTGTGACTTGCAGGCTGAAAAGCTCTTTTTTACGCGTATCTGCGCCTGAAACGTCCGAAAAAGCAATAATTTAATAATGACAATAACTTTTGAACCATGCATGCTAGAATCATAATTCTTGCTTTCCTGGGTTGGAAATCTTCTGAATTTTCTATATTTAGTGCAGATTTGGTGAAAAAGCTCAACTTTTTGAGTTATGCAAGTTTTCATACAAGTGTGACTTGCAGGCTGAAAAGCTCTCTTTTAAACTTATCTGCGCCTGAAACGTCCGAAAAAGCAATCATTTAATAATGACAATAACTTTTGAACCATGCATGCTACAATCATGATTCTTGCTTTCCTGGGTTGGAATTCTTCTGAATTTTCTATATTTAGTGCAGATTTGGTGAAAAAAGCTCAACTTTTTGAGTTATGCAAGTTTTCATACAAGTGTGACTTGCAGGCTCAAAAGCTCTCTTTTACGCGTATCTGCGCCTGAAACGTCCGAAAAAGCAATCATTTAATAATGACAATAACTTTTGAACCATGCATGCTAGAATCATGATTCTTGCTTTCCTGGGTTGGAAATCTTCTGAATTTTCTATATTTAGTTCAGATTTGGTGAAAAAAGCTCAACTTTTTGAGTTATGCAAGTTTTCATACAAGTGTGACTTGCAGGCTCAAAAGCTCTCTTTTACGCGTATCTGCGCCTGAAACGTCCGAAAAAGCAATCATTTAATAATGACAATAACTTTGAACCATGCATGCTACAATCATGATTCTTGCTTTCCTGGGTTGGAAATCTTCTGAATTTTCTATATTTAGTGCAGATTTGGTGAAAAAAGCTCAACTTTTTGAGTTATGCAAGTTTTCATACAAGTGTGACTTGCAGGCTCAAAAGCTCTCTTTTACGCGTATCTGCGCCTGAAACGTCCGAAAAAGCAATCATTTAATAATGACAATAACTTTTGAATCATGCATGCTAGAATCATGATTCTTGCTTTCCTGGGTTGAAATCTTCTGAATTTTCTATATTTAGTGCAGATTTGGTGAAAAAAGCTCAACTTTTTGAGTTATGCAAGTTTTCATACAAGTGTGACTTGCAGGCTCAAAAGCTCTGTTTTACGCGTATCTGCGCCTGAAACGTCCGAAAAAGCAATCATTTAATAATGACAATAACTTTTGAACCATGCATGCTAGAATCATGATTCTTGCTTTCCTGGGTTGGAAATCTTCTGAATTTTCTATATTTAGTGCAGATTTGGTGAAAAAAGCTCAACTTTTTGAGTTATGCAAGTTTTCATACAAGTGTGACTTGCAGGCTCAAAAGCTCTGTTTTACGCGTATCTGCGCCCTGAAATGTCCGAAAAAGCAGTCATTTAATTATGACAATAACTTTTGAACCATGCATGCTAGAATCATGATTCTTGCTTTCCTGGGTTGGAAATCTTCTGAATTTTCTATATTTAGTGCAGATTTGGTGAAAAAAGCTCAACTTTTTGAGTTATGCAAGTTTTCATACAAGTGTGACTTGCAGGCTCAAAAGCTCTCTTTTACGCGTATCTGCGCCTGAAACGTCCGAAAAAGCAATCATTTAATAATGACAATAACTTTTGAACCATGCATGCTAGAATCATGATTCTTGCTTTCCTGGGTTGGAAATCTTCTGAATTTTCTATATTTAGTGCAGATTTGGTGAAAAAAGCTCAACTTTTTGAGTTATGCAAGTTTTCATACAAGTGTGACTTGCAGGCTCAAAAGCTCTCTTTTACGCGTATCTGCGCCTGAAACGTCCGAAAAAGCAATCATTTAATAATGACAATAACTTATGAACCATGCATGCTAGAATCATGATTCTTGCTTTCCTGGGTTGGAAATCTTCTGAATTTTCTATATTTAGTGCAGATTTGGTGAAAAAAGCTCAACTTTTTGAGTTATGGAAGTTTTCATACAAGTGTGACTTGCAGGCTCAAAAGCTCTCTTTTACGCGTATCTGCGCCTGAAACGTCCGAAAAAGCAATCATTTAATAATGACAATAACTTTTGAACCATGCATGCTAGAATCATGATTCTTGCTTTCCTGGGTTGGAAATCTTCTGAATTTTCTATATTTAGTGCAGATTTGGTGAAAAAAGCTCAACTTTTTGAGTTATGCAAGTTTTCATACAAGTGTGACTTGCAGGCTCAAAAGCTCTCTTTTACGCGTATCTGCGCCTGAAACGTCCGAAAAAGCAATCATTTAATAATGACAATAACTTATGAACCATGCATGCTAGAATCATGATTCTTGCTTTCCTGGGTTGGAAATCTTCTGAATTTTCTATATTTAGTGCAGATTTGGTGAAAAAAAGCTCAACTTTTTGAGTTATGCAAGTTTTCATACAAGTGTGACTTGCAGGCTCAAAAGCTCTCTTTTACGCGTATCTGCGCCTGAAACGTCCGAAAAAGCAATCATTTAATAATGACAATAACTTTTGAACCATGCATGCTAGAATCATGATTCTTGCTTTCCTGTGTTGGAAATCTTCTGAATTTTCTATATTTAGTGCAGATTTGGTAAAAAAGCTCAACTTTTTGAGTTATGCAAGTTTTCATACAAGTGTGACTTGCAGGCTCAAAAGCTCTCTTTTACGCGTATCTGCGCCTGAAACGTCCGAAAAAGCAATCATTTAATAATGACAATAACTTTTGAACCATGCATGCTAGAATCATGATTCTTGCTTTCCTGGGT
Organism: Urocampus carinirostris; assembly: GCF_059441175.1. Taxonomy (NCBI): domain Eukaryota; kingdom Metazoa; phylum Chordata; class Actinopteri; order Syngnathiformes; family Syngnathidae; genus Urocampus; species Urocampus carinirostris. Next base: position 67,954,078 of record NC_142351.1, read on the forward strand.
TGGAAATCTTCTGAATTTTCTATATTTAGTGCAGATTTGGTGAAAAAAGCTCAACTTTTTGAGTTATGCAAGTTTTCATACAAGTGTGACTTGCAGGCTCAAAAGCTCTCTTTTACGCGTATCTGCGCCTGAAACGTCCGAAAAAGCAATCATTTAATAATGACAATAACTTTTGAACCATGCATGCTAGAATCATGATTCTTGCTTTCCTGGGTTGGAAATCTTCTGAATTTTCTATATTTAGTGCAGATTTGGTGAAAAAAGCTCAACTTTTTGAGTTATGCAAGTTTTCATACAAGTGTGACTTGCAGGCTCAAAAGCTCTGTTTTACGCGTATCTGCGCCTGAAACGTCCGAAAAAGCAATCATTTAATAATGACAATAACTTTTGAACCATGCATGCTAGAATCATGATTCTTGCTTTCCTGGGTTGGAAATCTTCTGAATTTTCCATATTTAGTGCAGATTTGGTGAAAAAAGCTCAACTTTTTGAGTTATGCAAGTTTTCATACAAGTGTGACTTGCAGGCTCAAAAGCTCTGTTTTACGCGTATCTGCGCCTGAAACGTCCGAAAAAAGCAATCATTTAATAATGACAATAACTTTTGAACCATGCATGCTAGAATCATGATTCTTGCTTTCCTGGGTTGGAAATCTTCTGAATTTTCTATATTTAGTGCAGATTTGGTGAAAAAAGCTCAACTTTTTGAGTTATGCAAGTTTTCATACAAGTGTGACTTGCAGGCTCAAAAGCTCTGTTTTACGCGTATCTGCGCCTGAAACGTCCGAAAAAGCAATCATTTAATAATGACAATAACTTTTGAACCATGCATGCTAGAATCATGATTCTTGCTTTCCTGGGTTGGAAATCTTCTGAATTTTCCATATTTAGTGCAGATTTGGTGAAAAAAGCTCAACTTTTTGAGTTATGCAAGTTTTCATACAAGTGTGACTTGCAGGCTCAAAAGCTCTGTTTTACGCGTATCTGCGCCTGAAACGTCCGAAAAAGCAATCATTTAATAATGACAATAACTTTTGAACCATGCATGCTAGAATCATGATTCTTGCTTTCCTGGGTTGGAAATCTTCTGAATTTTCTATATTTAGTGCAGATTTGGTGAAAAAAGCTCAACTTTTTGAGTTATGCAAGTTTTCATACAAGTGTGACTTGCAGGCTCAAAAGCTCTGTTTTACGCGTATCTGCGCCTGAAATGTCCGAAAAAGCAGTCATTTAATTATGACAATAACTTTTGAACCATGCATGCTAGAATCATGATTCTTGCTTTCCTGGGTTGGAAATCTTCTGAATTTTCTATATTTAGTGCAGATTTGGTGAAAAAAGCTCAACTTTTTGAGTTATGCAAGTTTTCATACAAGTGTGACTTGCAGGCTCCAAATCTCTCTTTTACGCGTATCTGCGCCTGAAACGTCCGAAAAAGCAATCATTTAATAATGACAATAACTTTTGAACCATGCATGCTAGAATCATGATTCTTGCTTTCCTGGGTTGGAAATCTTCTGAATTTTCTATATTTAGTGCAGATTTGGTGAAAAAAAGCTCAACTTTTTGAGTTATGCAAGTTTTCATACAAGTGTGACTTGCAGGCTCAAAAGCTCTCTTTTACGCGTATCTTCGCCTGAAACGTCCGAAAAAGCAATCATTTAATAATGACAATAACTTTTGAACCATGCATGCTAGAATCATGATTCTTGCTTTCCTGGGTTGGAAATCTTCTGAATTTTCTATATTTAGTGCAGATTTGGTGAAAAAGCTCAACTTTTTGAGTTATGCAAGTTTTCATACAAGTGTGACTTGCAGGCTCAAAAGCTCTCTTTACGCGTATCTGCGCCTGAAACGTCCGAAAAAGCAATCATTTAATAATGACAATAACTTTTGAACCATGCATGCTACAATCATGATTCTTGCTTTCCTGGGTTGGAAATCTTCTGAATTTTCTATATTTAGTGCATATTTGGTGAAAAAAGCTCAACTTTTTGAGTTATGCAAGTTTTCATACAAGTGTGACTTGCAGGCTCAAAAGCTCTCTTTTACGCGTATCTGCGCCTGAAACGTCCGAAAAAGCAATCATATAATAATGACAATAACTTTTGAACCATGCATGCTAGAATCATGATTCTTGCTTTCCTGGGTTGGAAATCTTCTGAATTTTCTATATTTAGTGCAGATTTGGTGAAAAAAGCTCAACTTTTTGAGTTATGCAAGTTTTCATACAAGTGTGACTTGCAGGCTCAAAAGCTCTGTTTTACGCGTATCTGCGCCTGAAACGTCCGAAAAAGCAATCATTTAATAATGACAATAACTTTTGAACCATGCATGCTAGAATCATGATTCTTGCTCCTGGGTTGGAAATCTTCTGAATTTTCTATATTTAGTGCAGATTTGGTGAAAAAAGCTCAACTTTTTGAGTTATGCAAGTTTTCATACAAGTGTGACTTGCAGGCTCAAAAGCTCTGTTTTACGCGTATCTGCGCCTGAAACGTCCGAAAAAGCAATCATTTAATAATGACAATAACTTTTGAACCATGCATGCTAGAATCATGATTCTTGCTTTCCTGGGTTGGAAATCTTCTGAATTTTCTATATTTAGTGCAGATTTGGTGAAAAAAGCTCAACTTTTTGAG